>NC_051158.1:168706685-168881261 GCF_013339745.2 Dermacentor silvarum
GTGGGCGCCATCACTCGAGAAAAGAGGAAGAAGAACGAGCTGGGCTCGCGCGGTGAATCTAAGCGGTCAGCGCTGCAACCGCTGTTGGAAATATAACCTGTAAATAGTTGCTCGCCTTACTGACTCGTCCTTCGCGTAACAATATATATATATATATATATATATATATATATATTGTAACGCCGCTCAGGAGAAGCGTTTCGCCGCTCAGAGAAGCGTTTTGGACCGTCCCATGTCTTCACTACCCTTTTCACTGTAAAGACGTGACTGTGTGTTGACCCTAACCGCGTTAGGGTTAGGCATCGCTCGCCCGCCTCTTCTTTTCCACGGAATTCGTGATGATGGACTGTGAGGTGGAGGGGGAGATTTTAACTCCTGAGGACTTTACTAAAGACTCCGGGTGGCAGCTCGTTGCCACCAGACGTTCAACGAGAAGGAGAAAAGCGGCCGCCAACCAGACTGGCGCCGATGTGGTCGAAGTTCAGCCTAACGCCGGTTCCAACGCTCGGTGCCGCCCCGACCACGCGGGCATTAAAAGCAAGATTATTCGAGGGGGCAGGATGCCTCCGCTGCCCAAGGAGGAGGCAAAGATCATCGTGCGGCCTAGGGGAGGTCTATGTATCAGCAAGGTGGGACCTACTGCGGTTGCCGACGCCATATGGCAGGCTGCCGGGCTCGATTCGGCGACAAGGGACACCGACACGATGTGTCCCAACTTTCAACAAAATATAATGGTGATCAGCACACCCAACAGAAACAACGCTGCACGCTATGTCGGTATCTCGGGCATCTCCGTCGCCGATCGACGCTTTGAGGTGAGCGCTTACGAGGCCGCCCCCCACTCCTAGTGCAAGGGCGTCATCCGCGGCATCTCCCTCAGCGACGGGCCTGTGATGATCGACAAAAAGCTCGTCAATCCAAGAAACCCCACGGTGCTCGGCGCCAAAAGAATCAAGAACACCGGCACCGTGGTGGTTCTGTTCGACGGTTACAAGGTGCCCAATTTTGTCTCGTACGGCGGCATTATCGTCAAGTGCACTTTATTTCGCAAGCAAATGGACGTGTGTTACAGCTGCGGCAGACTCGGGCACCGCTCCGACGTCTGCCCTTCGCCCAACGAAGCCATCTGCAGGGGATGCGGAGAAGCAAACCCCGACGCTCAGCATAGGTGCGATCCCAAATGCAAGCTCTGCGGAGGCGACCACCTTACGGCCGCCCAGGAGTGTAAACAAAAATTCCAGATGCCGTATCTCGTCAGGCGCAGACGGAGGGAACGCTCCCGCGCCCTCAACGACGCGAATGAAGCCCGGCAAGCATCGCCTCAACGCCGATCTGGCCGCAGCCGCTCCCGGTCCAGGGAGAGATCCAGGTCTCGTGGACGCACCAGGAGCCGCACCGTCTCCAGGTCCAGGTCGGGATCCCGGGTCCGATACAAATCTAGGTCCAGATCCGGTTCCAGGGGCCGCCAAGGTTCCAGAGCCCAGCCATCATCCGGACCTCAGTCTGCCTCCACAGGCTGCGGGAGGCAACCGACCCTCGTTTGGGCCGATCTGGTGCGTCCCAAGCCCGGCGCCAATAAGGGGGCCGCTCCGGCACCTCGTAACGACCCGCCCCCAGAGCAAGCTAGGGACTCGGAAGTCATTCGCTTACGCAAAGAGAACGACGACCTCAAGAACACGATCAATAGGCTCGTTAAAGAAATGGCGGAGATCAAGAAACTTGTTTCGAATGCGTCGGGTAACGATGCGGCAGTCAGTGCCTCCGAGACTCCAATCCCAGCTCCGGTAGACGGTACTGCAACGTCCTCAAAACGCAGGGCAGTCGTAAATCAAACATGCGAATCGGGAGTGTTGTCCGCAGAAGTCAGCGAGATTAAGCAAACTCTCACTGCGCTGGCAGACAGCCTCAAACAGGTCGCCCCTAACGTTACTTTCCTCACCGACAGCGTTCGCCAAATTCAGGTTGCGCTCGGGGACCCCAAAAGGGGCCTCGGAGCTCTCGCAGATCGCATCGACGCCATTGAAGCGCGAATGGCTTCATCCGCCACCGTCGTTCAACCGCTGCTGAGGGAAGCTAGACTTAAGTATCCCACCAGCGCTCCGACAGAAGGTCCCATTCTTTGCGCAGCCCTAACTGCCCCGTTAGGTGGTTGTCCGTCCGGTCAGCCCAATAATGGATAGATCAAAAGAGAGTTTTCGCATTTGGCAATGGAACTGCAGGGGGTATTCTAACAAGAAAGCCCCGCTGCAGCAGTTTTTCAGGTCTTTGGTGATCAAACCTCAGGTCATTGCTCTTCAGGAAACATTAGTCTCCGCTGCCTCGCTCCAGGGCTACAGGGCCGTGTCGGGCCGGCCTGGGGGGCGAGGCATTTGTACCTTGATCGATAAAAGGCTTACTCATCTCACCCACGACCTCAAGCTGGGGAGCGATAGAATCGAATATGTCATGGTTGAGATCCTGCTCGACGCGCCGCAGCGGAATCAGCGCAGAAACAGTGTCTTCGTTCTCAATATCTATAGCAACCCCAGGGACTCGCGCCAACAGTTCAAGACCATCCTCAAGAAAGCGACCGACCTGGCCGGCCCACGACCCTTGGTCGTCGTCGGCGACTTCAACGCCCTGTACGGCCTCTGGGGTTACATCTACGACACTACCAAGGGGCGCAACCTGTGGCGAGACGCCAACGAGATGGACCTCACTCTGGTCACGGACAAAGCTTTTCCCACGCGTATCGGCAACTCCGTCACCCGGGACACGACACCCGACCTCGCCTTCGTCAAGAACGTCGAGGACGTGGGCTGGGAGAACACCGCCATGGAGTTTGGCAGTGACCACTACATTCTCGAGACCCACTTCAAGGTGGCTCGGAGTAGAGTCAGGGAATTCACATTCGTCGATTGGGACCATTTTCGCAACATTCGGGAAGAACCCGGGAGAGCCAGGGAAACCACCAGCCTCGAAGAATGGTGCGAATGCATCCGCAACGACGCTTCCGCGGTCACCAAGAAAGTGGAAACTGATCTCGACGTCGAGCGAATGGACAGCAGACTCGCCCATCTCATCGAGGCCAAAAACGCCCTGCTCCGTCGATGGAAGGGTCAAAGGCTCAATCGCAGACTCCGAAAGAAAATCTCGGAGCTCAACAAGGTCATCGATGACCACTGCAAAGCGCTATGCCAGCAGCAGTGGGACGAGCTCTGCGAATCCATTGACGGACAGATGCGCAATGGCAAGTCCTGGGGTATGCTGAAGCACCTTCTCGACGAAAGCGGCTCCAAGTCAAATCAGAAGCATACGTTGGCCCGGGCCCTTCACGAAGCCACCAGGTCTCACACAGTTGATGTACTCGTCTCCAAGCTCATTCAGAAGTACCTGCCCATCCGGCGCGACGGGGATCCGGCGACCCAACTCCCTGACTACCGAGTCCCTCCTCGCCCCGAGCTGGACGAAGACTTCTCCGTTGCCGAGGTCAGACAGGCCATCTTCGCGCTCAACCGCAAGTCTGCGCCGGGTCCGGACGGAGTCACCAACAGAATGTTGAGAAACCTCAACGACCCGTCGATTGTCTTTCTCACCGAGAAGATCAACGAGTCCTGGAAGAGCGGCGTGGTTCCTGCAGAATGGAAGTCGGCCTGCACGGTGCTGATTCGCAAGCCCGGCAAGGCCCCGAACATCGAGAACCTGAGGCCGATTTCTCTAACCTCCTGCGTCGGCAAGGTCATGGAGCGCGTCGTCCTCAACAGACTCAACGGGTACCTCGAGGAGAACGACGTTTACACGTACAACATGATCGGGTTCCGCGCCGGACTCTCGACGCAGGATGCAATGAAACTAATCAAGCATCAGATCGTGGACGGCCGTTCCAGAGACGTCAAGGCTCTGCTCGGTCTGGACCTCGAGAAGGCTTTCGACAACGTGCTCCACGCCTTTATCGTCAAGACCATTTCAGACCTAGGTCTCGGTTCCAGATTCCACAGCTACGTAAGCTCTTTTTTAACGGACAGGAAGGCCAATCTTCGCATTGGAGACTTCCGCTCCGAAGATGTGCCCCTCGGAGCACGGGGAACTCCTCAGGGCGCCGTAATCTCCACCACACTATTTAACATCTGTATGATTGGTCTTTCCGAGAGGTTGGCATGCGTTGAGGACGTCAAGCACACCATCTACGCCGACGACATTACCATCTGGTGCGCCGGGGGATGCGAGGGCAGAGTCGAAGAAGCCATGCAGGAGGCGATCGACGTGATCGAGGAGTATCTCCGCCCCACCGGACTTCGGTGCTCCCCCGCCAAGTCGGAGCTTCTGCTTTACAGAAAAGAGAAGGGAAGAAGACCGAACGATTGGAAGCCAGTCTCCGAAAGCAACATCTGTCTTCACACTTGTGATGGAGGGGTGATACCCAGGGTCGACGTCATTCGGGTCCTGGGCATGTTTGTCGAATTCAACGGCGGGAACGGAACGGCTCTCCGCAAGATCATCGCAAAGACGGACAACGCCTTCCGCCTCGTTCGCAGAATCGCAAACAGACACAGAGGCATGAAGGAAGCCAATCTCCTCACCCTTATCAACGCCTTCGTATTATGCCACTTCACGTACACGATTTCTATGCACAACTGGCTCAGAGCGGAGCGAGACAAGCTCAATGCTCTCATCCGCAAAGTAGTCAAAAGGGCTCTCGGGCTACCAATTAGGACCCATACCGAAGATCTCCTCAAGCTGGGGGTACACAACACCGCCGAGGAGATTGCCGAAGCCCAAGAACGCGCGCAACTCGCTCGCCTGACCACCACAGCGGTAGGTAAACGCATCCTCGAAGAGCTGGGTTACCCTCCTGTGGTATCTTCGAGGGTCAGTACCCCGATCCCTAGGTGCATTCGAGACAAGTTCGAAGTGGCCCCCGTGCCTCGAAACGTCCATCCCGTCCACAACGAGGGCAGACGCAAGGCGAGAGCAGTAGCAATTCTGAAACAGATCTATCAACAAGGCATCAGAGCACGCTTCGTCGACGCCGCGGAGTACAGCGATGGAAAGACCTTTGCCGTCGTCGTGGTCGACTCCAGCGGCAAGCTTTCCAATAGCGCTTCAATTCGCACTGATGATAAGTGGTTCTTGAGGGAAAGGGAAAGGTTGGCGCTATCTTCTGCAGCCCTTGAGGGAGCACGGCTCAGCGCCAGCAATTCGCACTTCAGACCCCGAAGTCGCCGAGCAAGCCGCCATCGCCCTCGCCCTGCTAGACGGTCGTGGGTCTGAGATCTACAGCGATTCCAAAACGGCAGTTAGGGCTTTTCAGAAGGGTCGCATCGCCGAGCAGGCTGCTCGTCTTCTTAGCGTCTCCAATCCGGATGCTCTCACGCATCATTCGATTCACTGGTTTCCCGCTCACGTAGGGTCGGTCGAGGGTGCTCCCGCGAACCTCAATGAGTCTGCTCACAAGGCTGCGCGCGACCTCACCGACCGCGCTTCCTCTGTAAGGAGAGCCGACACCCCTCCCCCCTACGGCCACAGGGATGCTCCCGCTACTCACAACGAGGTGACAAAATTTTTCTACATGTCCAGAAGGGTCTTTCCACCCCCTCACCCCAAATTGAATAGGGCGCAAGCTGTTTCGCTTAGACTTTTGCAGACCGGCACATATCCGTGTCTGGCCGTTCTGCACGAAGTTTACCCTGACGTATATCGCGACGACGCCTGCCCATCCTGTGGGCAGACCTCCACTCTAGCATACATGCTCTGGGAGTGCGGGTCGAGATACCCCAAGTTCAGCAAGGACGAGTGGGACTCGCTTCTGCGTAGCCCCGCTCTAGACAAGCAAATCCTGGCTGTCCGGTGTGCCTGCGACCGGGCTGGTGGGCTAGACCTGCCGGTCCCGACGTGGGACTAGCCGGGTGCGCGACGAGTTCGCGTCCTCGCCGGACCTGTAATAAAAGGTATTTCACTCACTCACTCACTCACTTTCACTGTAAAGAAACCCATTCTTCATCCGTAACAATATATATATATATATATATATATATATATATATATATATATATATTGTTACGGGCTGTGTATGCGGCGTTTGTTGCAGGGAGCCGTAGGGCAAGTGGGTGCCGATACTACACGTCGTCCTCCTCTTCATCGCTGTTCTCCTAATGCTGTTGTTGCTGCCGATGCTGCCGCTCCACTACCTTCGACGCACTGTAACATGGCTCCTCTCGCAGACGAAGCCCTCCGGGTGAGCAGTCAGTGGGGCTTTCGTTGCATAAACGGCTTCAGGCGGGCTACATGCGTGATGTCTGTCTTGGATGACCGCCTCCCACTGGAAGTGAGGTGCGCAATTCTATAATTCACCTCGCTGAGACGCTCAAGCACAATAAACGATCCAACATAGTCAGCGAGCAGTTTTTGACATAGACCGCGTTTACGCACGTGAGTCCATAGCCACACTAAGTCACCCGGATCGTAAGTGTCGTAAGATCGCCGGTGTCGACTATCGTATCGGGATTTGCACTGCTTTTGTGAAGCTAGAGTACGTAATCGAGCGATGCGCCGAGCCTCCTCCGCTCGGTAGAGAGTTTCCGCGATACAAGCGTCGTCGTGACTGCCAAAAGGAAAGATAGTGTCCAATGTGTACCTCGGCGGACCAGCGTAAAGCAGGACGAACGGACTGTATCCAGTGGTCTCATGTTGCGCGGTGTTGTATGAGTAAGTGACGAACGTCAATACTTCGTCCCAGTTCTTGCGGTCCGAGCTTACGTACATGGAAATCATGTTAACAAGTGTTGTGTTCGTGCGTTCTGTTAGCCCATAGGTTTGCGGGTGATAAGGCGTCGAGTGTCGCAGGTTGGAGGCGCACAAACGTAGAAGTTCTTTAACAACCTCAGCTGTGAACTGACGGCCACGGTCGCTAATGATCACTCGAGGGGACGATGCCGAAGTATAATGCAATGCAGCATAAACTGTGAAACCTCGCCTGCAGTTGCAGAGGGTAGTGCTGCCGCCTCGCAGAACCGAGTCAGGTAGTCGGCACATACTATGATCCAGCGGTTGCCTGTGGAAGAACGTGGCAACGGTCCTATGAGATCGATGCCTTCTTGCTCAAACGGGGAACTGGGTGGCACCACAGGCTGTAAGAAACCGGCTGGAGCTGCAGTAGATCTCTTGTGACTTTGACACTCGGCGCAAGTGGCTACGTATGTCTCCGTGGTCTTGCGCATTTGAGGCCAGTAAAACCTTTCTTTGGCACGATGGAGTGTCCGCGTGGAGCCTAAATGACCTGAAGTTGGATCATCGTGCACGACGCGCAAAACAGAAGAGCGGAAGGCTTCTGGCACCACCAGAAGACACCGTGCACATGTCGCGGAGAAATTCTTGTTATACAACAGTCCATCCCGAACACAAAAACTACATGATGTCGACTCTTTCGCGGCAAAGAAAAGTGGCTCTAAACTCGGGTTATCACGTTGCTTTCTTGCGAAGGTTGTGGTATCAGGGAAATCACGGTGTACGGATGCGATGAGGTGGTCGAAACTGTCGGCGTCGCATTCCGTTGTACTAAGGGCATCCGGGAAAGGCAATCGGCATCAGCATATCGTCGCCCGCTCTTGTAGGATACAGTGAAGCTGTACTCTTGCAGACGCACGGCCCATCGTGCAAGGCGTCCAGATGGATCACGAAGATTCACGAGCCAGCACAAAGAATGATGGTCTGTGACGATGGTAAAGTGACGCCCATACAGGTACGACCGAAATCGCTGCACCGCAAAAATAACAGCAAGACATTCCTGCTCAGTCACCGTGTAGTTACGCTCGGGTTTGCTTAATGACCGACTTGCGTCTTTCTAAACGCCTTCTACCCAGCACGTCCACCACTCTGTTACGGGGTGTGTAGAAGGCGTTTATTGCAGGGAGCCGTAGGGCAAGTGGGTGCCGATACTACACGTCGTCCTCCTCTTCCTCGCTGCTCTCGTAATGTTGTTGTTGCTGCTGATGCTGCCGCTCCACTACCTTCGACGCACTGTAATATATATATATATATATATATATATATATATATAGATATCAGTGAAGTAAAGAGTAACCGGAGCCGGCACAGAAGTAGTTAAAAAAATAGAACTAGAAAATAGAAAATAGAAAAATAGAACAAAAATAGAATATTTTTGAACCATATATATATATATATATATATATATATATATATATATATATATATATATATATCATCATATTATAAGAAGCCAACAAACAATGATACCAAGGACAACATAGGGAAAATCACTATGAGGGGCCCGATTCGATGGGCCCGATAAAAATCGGGCCCCTCGGCTCCCTTTCTTCTCGTTACATTACATAACGAGGGCTCGAATCCGGCAACATCGATGCCTTCAGTTAGCATATGTGGGTTTATTGACCAGTTGCCATCGCCCAAAAAGATCACATGCACAGAGGCATGAAGGAAGCCAATCTCCTCACCCTTATCAACGCCTTCGTATTATGCCACTTCACGTACACGATTTCTATGCACAACTGGCTCAGAGCGGAGCGAGACAAGCTCAATGCTCTCATCCGCAAAGTAGTAAAAAGGGCTCTCGGGCTACCCATTAGGACCCATACTGAAGATCTCCTCAAGCTGGGGGTACACAACACCGCCGAGGAGATTGCCGAAGCCCAAGAACGCGCGCAACTCGCTCGCCTGACCACCACAGAGGCAGGTAAACGCATCCTCGAAGAGCTGGGTTACCCTCCTGTGGTATCTTCGAGGGTCAGTACCCCGATCCCTAGGTGCATTCGAGACAAGTTCGAAGTGGCCCCCGTGCCTCGAAACGTCCATCCCGTCCACAACGAGGGCAGACGCAAGGCGAGAGCAGCAGCAATTCTGAAAAAGATCTATCAACAAGGCATCAGAGCACGCTTCGTCGACGCCGCGGAGTACAGCGATGGAAAGACCTTTGCCGTCGTCGTGGTCGACTCCAGCGGCAAGCTTTCCAATAGCGCTTCAATTCGCACTTCAGACCCCGAAGTCGCCGAGCAAGCCGCCATCGCCCTCGCCCTGCTAGACGGTCGTGGGTGTGAGATCTACAGCGATTCCAAAACGGCCGTTAGGGCTTTTCAGAAAGGTCGCATCGCCGAGCAGGCTGCTCGTCTTCTTAGCGTCTCCAATCCGGATGCTCTCACGCATCATTCGATTCACTGGTTTCCCGCTCACGTAGGGTCGGTCGAGGGTGCTCCCCCGAACCTCAATGAGTCTGCTCACGAGGCTGCGCGCGACCTCACCGACCGCGCTTCCTCTGTAAGGAGAGCCGACACCCCTCCCCCCTACGGCCACAGGGATGCTCCCGCTACTCACAACGAGGTGACAAAATTTTTCTACATGTCCAGAAGGGTCTTTCCACCCCCTCATCCCAAATTGAATAGGGCGCAAGCTGTTTCGCTTAGACTTTTACAGACCGGCACATATCCGTGTCTGGCCGTTCTGCACGAAGTTTACCCTGACGTATATCGCGACGACGCCTGCCCATCCTGTGGGCAGACCTCCACTCTAGCACACATGCTCTGGGAGTGCGGGTCGAGATACCCCAAATTCAGCAAGGATGAGTGGGACTCGCTTCTGCGTAGCCCCGCTCTAGACAAGCAAATCCTGGCTGTCCGGCGTGCCCGCGACCGGGTCGGTGGTCTTGACCTGCCGGTCCCGACGTGGGACTAGCCGGGTGCGCGACGAGTTCGCGTCCTCGCCGGACCTGTAATAAAAGTTATTTCACTCACTCACTCACGTGCTCGTGACGCCTGCGGCAGGAAGGATGTTCCACATCCGCCCCTAGGTTTGTGAGTGGTGGCGCTGGCTAACACTCCCAGGGTGAGTTCTATAGCTTGTTGTAAAAACACAAATACCCCAGAAAGTGGATGGGAAAACGGCTCCGCGGTAGCTCAATGGTGAGAGCATCGCACGCGTAATGCGAAGACGTGGGTTCGGTCCCCGCATGCGGACAGTTGTTTTTTCAGCCACTTTAATTTCTGATAATTTATCATTCTTCTTTAATTGAACTAGTAAGTACAAGTGATTTCCCCCATGTTTTCCTTGGTATGATTTTTTGTTGGCTTCTTATGATATGAGTAATAAAAATCGGGCCCCTCGGTTCCCTTTCTTCTCGTTACATTATATATATATATATATATATATATATATATATATATATTATCACGCGGTGATTCGAATCGTCGTTGTCGCGTGCACCCAGCTGCGTTTCTGATCCCGCCGCTGAGGATGACAGCGGATTCCTTGGGGCCCTCACCGCAACGGACTTGATCGCGCGAGCGCGCGGGGATACCGAAATCCGCGCAATCAACGAAAACCTCGAAGGACGCAACTCTCCCATACCTCGACGCCTTTCTCGCAGTCTCTCGTCCTTCTGCCTTCGAAGTGGTGTCTTGTATAAGAAAAAGTGGAACAGCAACGGCAAACCCTACCTTCTCGTCATACCTGCTGACATGCGCGACGACATTCTTCTTGCCTGCCATGACGAGCCCACATCTGGTCACTTAGGCTCCTCACGAACTCTCGCCAGAGTTCCACAGGCGTACTACTGGCCCAAACTTTCTACATCTGTAAAGCGCTACATCAAAAGTTGTCATGAATGTTAACGCCGCAAATCCCCGCCACTGAAGCCCGCGGGGCTGCTGCAACCGATCGCACCACCCAGGGCACCATTCGATCAAATAGGAATTATTTACTCGGGCCTTTTCCATTATCATCCGCCGGGAAGAAGCGGATCGTAGTAGCGATTCAAGCTAAGCTATACGAGGCATCGCAAAACCACTGCATATCATCCGCAGACCAACGGGTTGACGGAACGATTGCACAAAACCATCGCCGACATGTTATCTATGTACGCAGATGTACAACACAAGGCGTAGGATCAGGTCCTACCGTACGTAACATTTGCGTACAACACTGCCATCCAGGAGACAACGCGATTCACTCGTTGTTTCGTCTTGTCTATGGACGTGAGATGCGAGATCCTTCTGGTTCATCAGCCTCAGTTGACTGCGACCTGTTCGTACTTTCCTCAAGTTGAAGCTTCAGCTCTAGGATCTTCAACTCCTGTTCTTGAACTTTCTGTTGCTGCTCTAAAAGTCTCTGTTGCCGTTCTGCATGTTATTTCGCGACCTCACGTTCCTTGGCGCGCTCGTCGCGAGCTGCAAAAAAGTTTTTCGTTTTCCATGGCTTAGCTCCGTATCTGAGTAAAGGCTTTTGATGTTAATAAGCAATCCTGACAAGCTCGTCGCTTCGAACTGTCGAGCTGTTCTTTTGCAACGACAACGTTTTGCGGAACGCATGGTCGCATACGGAAGTCGGAAGCTAACATCGGCCGAGAAAAATTATACGATCACTGAGCGGGGGTGTCTCGCTGTTGTTTGGACCATACAAAAATTACGACCGTATTTACACGGCCGCCACTTTACGATCGTGACCAATCACCACGCCTTGTGCTGGTTGTCGACGTTAAAGAATTTGTCTGGACGTCTAGGTCGCTGGATACTTCGTCTGCAAGAATATGACTTCGTTGTCACGTACAAATCCGGTAAGAAACACAAAGAAGCAGATGCTCTCAGCCGCTGTCCGTTACCACCGCAGTCCGATGTTCCCGGCCTGCCTCCATCCGTCACCGAGCCTGCGAACGCGTCCTCTGAAGTTCTTTCACTCGCCGCTCTCAAGGGTCTTCCTTCTTTTCACCCTGTGACGTTTGCGTCCCACCAACGCAACGATTCTTAAGAAAGTTATGACCCGTTGAAATGGAACGTGCATTCGCACAACTGGAGGTCACGTTGTTATTCCGCTGCGCCGCTGTATTGCAGGAGATAAATTCGTGCGTCGACATTTGTAGTCACCTGCCTCGTCCTCCAAGACTGTTCGCGTTAACTCATCCTCGGTATGGACTCTCTTCGCGAGTACGGCGCAATTATAAATCTTCGTGAGCGCAGCGTGATCTTCTCGACACTACGTGCCACAGACCAAGACGCCGAGAGCTGTCGTAAACCTGCGCTGCGTGTTGCTGACGACAGCGTCACATTGCCTCCACAAGCGACTGTTCCAGTAGAAGTCACGTGCGAGAGCCTCCGAGACGGGGACGCGGTCGCCGAAAGCAACGTCTCTCTTTTGCTGCTTCAAGGTGTATGCGCTGCCCGAAGCCTGGTTCGGGTTCGTGACGGGCGGTCGCAAATACTCCTCACAAATTTCAACTACGAACATCAACATTTTTTCCGCGGCACTACCGTCGCCTATGCAGATCCTGTCGCCGACGTCGTAGAGTGCTTCGCATCCGACGAAATTAATGGCGATGACAATCTTCTTGACCGTATCGACGTCAATTCGAAGCTTTCGGACGAGAGGAAAGCGGCACTTCACGACCTTTTAAAGGAATTTCAGTCTTGCTTCGCCTCTTCGTCTAAAGTCCGCCAAACACTCCTCACCAAGCAGCGAATAATTACCGAGAATGATGCTTGCCCTATCCGACCCTAACCTAGTGGGCTCATACCCACTACGGGGGATTGGCCAAGAATCAGGTGGTTTCAACTATGTTTATGAGAACATTAACAAAAACTAAATCTGCATAGCAGTCGTTAGAAAAATTGTATTAAGAATTTCGAGATAAAGTAATTTTGGCATAAAGAAGTGAAATAATAGGAATAATTCATAATTCTAGAAATTCCACAAGATACTCTTTTTGTACCTTTAATGAAATTGTAAACTGCAAGAAAAGCATCCCTGTGGCTGTGTCCCAGTCAAGTCGCCCCAAAGGGTTGGCGAGGTTAATAATAGGCCAAGTTTTCGAAATGTAATTTCTAAGATTTTTCTTTCTCTTAAAAATCGGTGGCACGAAAGGAAAAAAAATTCTCAATGTATTCGGATTCTTTGCAAAAAGAACATAGAGGGGACACAGCGAGACCATACCTGGGTAAGTAAAAATTTAAAGGCGGTATACGGCATCTCAATTTTGTAATGAAAACTTCCAATTACCTTGAAGTGCACCAATTATTACTCCATGGGAAGCAAATATGGTGGAAATCAGGAGGCGATGTTAAAATAGATTTTGGCAGAATTTTGCGATATAAAGAAATTTCTGTACCTAGCCGCAGTGACATAAGCTGTGACATGTCGGAAAAACAGATATGACAGGGCCATTAAGTGATGCTCGTGCGAGTGAAAGAGCCATTTCATTCAAGTGCAAACCACGATGTCCCGGTACCCAAAGCAAGTATACTTGGGCCAAGTACGAAGGAACCATTGAACAAAATTCTCGCAAAATTTTTTGATTTTGACGAGACTGTAAGTGATGTGCATACAGACAGTGAGTCAGGCACAATAACAGCTAATGAATCGTTTTGGGGAATATTTCGTAGGGCTAATATAATCGCTATTAGTTCTGCCTGAAAATTGGGTGTGAAGTCGGGAAGGCGAAGAGAGTAAGACCATTGTAGAGATTCAGAGAAGTTTGCCACTCCTGCCTTCTCATTGCACACGGAAGCGTCGGTAGCTATTATGTAGTCAGTAGCTCGCTGGCTTAGCTGGTCTTTTAATATATTATTTAAATGCCTGCTAGGCAATAGTTTAGCATGATTTGGAAATATGTCCTGTAATTCAACTTTGAGGTCAGTTAAGACATTATTCGAATGGCAAACTTGACGTATTGACACATTCAATTGTTGTAACTATGCGTGCACAAATATTATCCCAGGACTGTGTAATCGCGACCACGATACGTTAAAAAATTCAGACGGTTCAGTGAAAAATATGTATTGTCCACGCCTCCTTGAAAAGTAAGAAAATTAAGAAAACTAAGAAATGCCATATGAATTATGAAAATTATGAAAACTAAGAAATGTCACTTGTGCGTTCCGCGCCTTCCTAGCGCGGAACGCACAGGTGGCACAAGTGCATAGTAGAATGACCATGTACATGTTGCAGCTCAGGGTGCGATCCCGGAGGTGCATTCAATGCGGATATCAGGGCGGTCGCTTGAAGTTTTACGCCGTTGCAACAGAAGTTTAGGTGGCAATATCCTCTCGTATGCACATTACACGCGAGGCACACTGGTGATGCTATCGGCCTAATTCCACAAAAGTGTTTTGTACAGGCAACGTTCGGACGATCGTACGATGCAGACATGCATGATCTTAAACGCTCTGCTTTGCAATAAAGAGATTTGTCCTCTCACATGCACGATCACGATGCCAAAGATGGTTCTCGCATCGAAGTCATTTGCAGTAATGGTGCATAGTTGGACACAAAGGTAAAATGTATAGGCAGAACCATTTTTAAATAATAGACTGCGAATGAACTTTGAGCAGCAATTCGGGTTGAAGAATAAATGTGTTTGGTAGCACTGATCACAATGACTTACGTGTATTGCCGTGATTCGCAGCACTGGACCATCATTGTTCGACATTGTTGGTTAAGTTTTGAGGCAGCTGAGGCGGAATATTATAAATACGTTGGGAGAAAGAAATATTGCCTTATTCAGTGTCCCCTGTCTTAGGTTACGAATGAAGCATTTGCGCAATTAAGATCGCTTCTGTTACGGAAGCATAACATCTTCCCTACGACAAGCCTTCTTCTGATTGGATGTTCAATATGAGTCCTCATGTCCTCATTTGTTGCTGGCCGATTGGCGTCACTGCGAAGCGGCCTATGGGAAACTTGAACTCCCATCCGCTATTCCAGTGGAACGACATTTGGCTTCGGCAAAGTTGGCACATACGAAAAGGACAGCCGCAGAGCGCGAATGGAGTTGGTTTGTTTGCGCACGTCAATCGATGTTGACAAAAAGCTTCGCGTCGCAGGCTGCGCAGGAAAACAAGGTCATATCCTCGCCGTAGCTAAGTCCCGACGTTTTAATTTGAAGCATTATAGCTTGCACGGGGGTCCGGAGGTGGTTTATCGGTCAGCCCAAACGAAGCTGCTTTAGCCATGCCCAGAGTCGCTAAAAAGTGCCTGATATGTAAAGTATACGTCATGAGGAATACGGCAGGCAAGTTTCACGTTCCAAAATGCTCTCGTTGATTTCTAGAACCAATTAAAACTTTTACTGTGGGAAACGGGCTTTGCGTGGAGAGTGCGTGTGCGGCCTAGGAACCTGACTTCGGTGCAGGGGCAAGTTATAAGTGTTCCTAGTGCTCCAAAGTACATTTAGCGGCAATCCGGGTTCACAGGGCCACAATAGAATAAATAACCTTTTTAGAGAAGGGAAACTGTACCTTCCGCAGGGGTACGAAGATAAGCAGCGGAAGCGCATGGAACTTACGACGCAATACGACAGATGGCGCTGCTCCATCAGGAAGCGGAACATGTATAGCATACCTGAATAAATCAACCAGGCTAGGGGACTATTTGTCACCGCCCCGTTTCAAAGGCGATGCCATTAAATCATCATAATGATCAGCGGTAGCAATCAGTAAGCAATTAGGAATGGGTATGCCCGTTGGCTTTGGGAGCCCATGGTAAAACCAGAAATGAGGTGGTGCAGGGTGACATGTGAAGTAACAGACGCCGAAACAGGAATGAACACAGGTTTATTGAGTTAGTCGTTTAAGTAGTCAACTCTGGCGTGACGTCATGTCACTCACGCCTTCACGCATGCGCTCGTGGCATCCGCTGACACTACAATTCCTTCCCTTAAGGGAAGGAATTGGCGATGTTTATGTACCTTTTTCTTCATAACCATAACAGTTACAGTAATTCTTTTACTATCATTGTGATGATAAACCTTTCCTCTTCTTACTGAAGCAGATTTAGCACTAAAAACGCTGCTGCTCGTTTTTGTAATTTTTTTACTTCACGTACGTCATTATCACTCTGTAATAGGTACTAGATGTCGTGTTGAAGAAAAGCACTTTCTCGCAAAATAATAATTCTGCTTCTTTATATTCTCTAGCATGTTCTCTAATTACTGGCCAAAATATATGTTCCTAGATACGGTGGTTGCTGAGATAAAGGAACAAAAGTACAAAAAAAGCACGTTTTGAGATAATCGCGTTTAAAGTGGAAAATGTGCTTTATTTCAAAAGTGCCACAAAATAACAGCCAATTGAAAGTCCCTTTCAATAGGCACCAACCAGATACTCATCACCAATATCAAGTTTTCTTTTTGTGCTGAGGCGTCTTGACTGGCGAGCCTCCTTTGTCGCCTGCTGTGCAGCCCTGTCAGCGAAGTACTTCCGACGCAGGTAAAGGGTGCGTAGGCCCTGCACTGTGTAGCGCCCTGGCGAAATTCCAAAGTAGTTGAGCACATTCACACGGGCTATATTGCCATCATTAAATGTGAGCACAGCATCAAGACTGCATATTTTCAATGTTTGGTGTCCGAGAAACGTTTTTCGGAGCTCGCTCCCACACGACATTGTTGAATGACTCGTTGGGGTTTTGAGTTTTGCCATGGAGGCATTTAGCAAGTAATTCGGGATTAGCAAGTTGCTGATAAATTGGCTTAACAGCCTCAAGAACAGATGCTGGAAGGTGTTCTTTGCGAACGCATGGTTCACCACTCAACTGGGCTTTGTTGAATTTGCACCAGGTGTCGGCGTACTTCGGGCAAAGACCGTGGGATGGATTGGTATCCGTTGATGCCAAGTGGAAATATGTGGCCCAGACAGCTTTTCGCATGTCCTCCAAGCTGCCTACATTTCTTCTAATGGCCAAACCATAATAGTTTTGGAGCTTGTCAATAATCGCATCACTAAGACGTCCCCGGCCAGATATAGATTTCCCGTCAGAGAGCTTGATGCCTTTGCCCTCTTTCTTTAGTTTGCGCCGTCTTATGCCCATTCTTTTCTGAACGTGCCCAATGCACTCCATCTTGCACACAGTTTACACACACAGCTTTCAGTAATAGCAACACTCAAAAGGTCAATGTCAAGCAGTCCATAGCCACCGTCAGTAAAAGTCACCTTTCACTGTCAATACACGCTGGCGAATGTGACAGCTTTGAAGAAGCCACGTTGGTGGTGGGCGCTTGTCTGGCTGTCGGGCTCCTCTCAGGCGATTGCACTTCAGCAACAGTTGACGCATGCTGATTGCCGCAGAAGCGACGTTTCCTAAACACCTTTTTCGATCTTGGCATCGCATCAGGTTGCAAACCGCAAACAGAGCACTCTGCGAGCGCGCGCAAACTACCTGTGCAAAAAAACGCGCGCAAAACGCGTTCGGCTACGGCTAAACATCGACTCGGCTGACGTAGCACTTGTTGTCAGACCAAATCACATTCCCACTAAACTTGCATTCAGCGAAGCGTAAGGGAGGGGGGCGTGGCAGGCCGCCGCAGAGGTTTCAAAATATGTCATTTTTAGAAAAAAAGAAGTCGCGCTGGAACAAACAAATGACTGATTCTGATTCAGAAAAGGCGCAGATTTCAAATTGCGCAAAAAGAAAAAAAATTATTTTTTTCAATATTTTTGCTTACCCTGTTCCCGATTAAGGGGAGCTCTAGAAACGGTCTGGCGCCTTGCGACGCCGGTTTGATCTGCGCACTGGAATTGCCAGAGGCCCAGCATTGGCAGTACCCGCGTCATGCTCTTCCGAAACTCCAGTGTTGGCAGCTCCTGTTTCGTGCTCTTCGATTGCCTAGGGAATTGGGCTAGTGTCCGACAAGCCCGCCAGAAAGTCTGCATTTTAGTTTCTCGGGGCCAACACTTCTTTTCCTTCGGCGCCTTCCTCGTCCAACGATGTTGGTAGCTGACCATCCGAGCGGTGCCTTAGCTGATCTTCATGACGCTCACATAGTTGACCATCTTCCGTCTTGACTGTGCTCAGGCGGGAGCCCCTGGTATTCTGTATCACTGCGCGTCTCAAGCTGGCGCCTGCCCCATAGTTCTTGCACCATACGGTTTCTCCGGGCGAATGTCTGCGGGGAAGTGCACCTGCGGCAGAAAAAGGTCGAGACACCACATTATCCAACAGCGAACGTGGTTGAAAACCAAGAAGCATGAAGCCTGGTGTCTTTCCGTTTCGGAGTGGGGTGCGCCGATAACGCAGTAGCCATCGGGCCAGGCGCCTATCGAGGGTACCATGCACGTTTTTGCGCAGCCCTTCTTTGACAGTTGTCAGTGCCCTCTCAACCAGCCCGTTGGATTGCGGATGATATGGGGGGAATCGCAGGTGTAGGATGTCATTATCTTCCATGAATTGGCGGAACTGTCTACTTGTAAACTGGGGCCCATTGTCAGACACAACTGTTCGTGGCAATCCAAATCCGCTGAAAATGCCCCGCAAGGCTTCGACAGTGTTATTTGCGGTGGTTATTTTCAGTGGGACAGCCTCGATCTATTTGGCTTGTGAATCCACTACGATCATCAACATCCGCCCTTCAACTGGCCCTGTGAAATCAACGTGGATTCTTGACCATCGCTCAAATGTGTCCGGCCACTGAACCGGCTCTTGCGCGTGGGAAGGCGGCTCAAAGCGTCAGCCACAATTATGTCTTTTCCCGGTTTGTACTGAATCGAGTACTTGTAACCACTGAGTAAAAGAGCCCAACGCTGTATACTTGCTGCTGCCAAGGGTGGTATTGGTTTATCGGGACTAAAAAGGCGCATTAGCAGCTTATGATCCGCGACCAATGTAAAATTGTTTACCAGCAAATACTCGCGCAACTTCGTCGCGCCGAATACCACCGCTAAGGCTTCGTGCTCAATCTGAGCGCAATTTCGCTCGGCTGAAGAGAGGGTGCGAGATCGAAACCCGATTGGTTGGTTTACGCCGTCCACTCTGTGGTACAAGACTGCCCCGACGCCGCATGAGGATGCGTCCGTTTCCAAGACGAGAGGTTTGGCTGGGTCATAGGGGGTCGAACCCTTCACCTCGTTTATCAACTGCTTCACTGCCTCGTATGCCTCCCCTTGCTTAGCTTCCCATTGCCAAGGCCCGTCTTTTCTTAACAACTCGTATAGCGGCGCAAGTACTGTACCCAAGTTCCCCAAGAATGCGTTGTAATACGTAATCAGACCTAGTAGTGCGTGCAGTTCCGTCACACCCGTAGGTCGAGGCATTCGTACGAGCGCGTCAATGTTTTCTGTCTTTGGTCTCAGGCCTTTTGCGCTAATGCGATGACCAAGGAATTTCACCTCCGGCTGGCGAAATGTGCATTTGAGCGGGTGCAGTTTAACACCGGCTTCCCTGAACCGCTGGAACACCTTGCGCAACGTCTCACAATTTTCTCTTTTCTAGGCGACCACCACATCCGGTACACCCGGTAGACGTTGCAATATAGTTTCCATTCGCTTCTGAAAAACCGCCGGTGCCGACGCAACCCTGAATGGTAGCCGGTTGAAGCAATGCAACCCTTTTGGCGTGTTTACCACAAGCAGCTTCTTTGTCGCGTGATCTATCGGTAGCTGGTTGTACGCATCTTTCAAATCTATTGTACTGAGTACTTCCTCTCCGTTGAGCTTCCCCTCCCTTATCTTTTGCAGTGGATATTGTTCCGTGTGGCATGCTGTGTCACGGTCGTTCTAAAATCGCCACACAAGCGGATGGAACCGTCTTTCTTGACGACGGGAACGAGTGGCGCCGCACACTCGGTGCTGGCGACCTCTGTCAGTATTCCCGTATGAACCAACCTTCCGATTTCTTCATTTACAGGTTCTCGTAGTGCGTACGGTAGAAAACGGGCCTTACAGAATCGTGGTACGGTTCCTTCGCGCAACTGTAGATGAACCGGAGGCCCCTTGATTAATCCTAGCTCTGGAGAAAACAGATCGGCATATTCTGCCCTCAGCGTACGTGGCAGCAATAGTATTTTCTTCAGCAGCTGGCGGCTTACCGATGTTGACGTCCACGTTGAGCACTGGGCCTCCAGTCAGCTGAAATGCTTGAATTATGTCTCGCCCACACAAGTTTGGACCTGAGCAGCCGAGCACCACTAGCGTCGTGTTGACGGTTTTTCCAGCGTAGGTGACAGGAACTTTCAGCTGTCCTTTCACAGGTAGTCTACCGAGGAAGGAACTCAGTAGAAACGACGACTTGTCGAGCATGGGCCAACGGTGACGGTGCTGGGCGTACGTTGGCCATGTCACTATTGACACTGGTGACCCGGTGTCCACTTACATCTTCACGGGCCCCCCTTTCCACTGTAGCGTTCACCATATAGGCCCGACCAGTCCTCTCGGCCACTCATGGAGGTGTAACAGGAACTGTCCGTAGTCCTCGCTGTCGGAGGCTGGTTCCTCACAGTGAGCTACATTGTCTTGGCGTGGCTTGGATTTGCACATTTCAGCCAAGTGTACCCTCCTCCGACAAGAGAAACACTCAGCGCGGCGGCACCTGCATTTGGCGGTCTTCTGGGAGTCGCTTCTGCAGCAAAGGCAGCCGGTCTGGTCCTCGTTGCTGGACTCAGCCATCCGGCTTGGCTACGGCCTTCTGGTGAAGTTCTGCCTCTCTTGCTTTGTTCGTACTGCGTGGACGCCCTCTGTGATTGGTCCATCTCCCATCTGTTGTACGTTGCGTGCCGCCATCTCGGCAGCTATCGCCGCATCCTCTGCTTCCTGCAGCGTGAACGTGCTCCTTGCTAGCAGATTACGACGCACTCCAGCATCCCGTACACCGCAGACAAGCCTGTCGCGCAGCATCCTATCTAGCGCCAGGCCAAATTGCACCTATTAGCCATCTTCCGTAGCTCGACAGTGAAATAACTTGTTGACTCGCCAGCATGTTGATTCCTTGTGAAAAAACGATAAGACTCCGCTATCTCGTTGCCTTTCGGTGCAAAGTGCTCAGCCAGTTTTTGAACTGCTGCTTCGTACGTCAGATCCTGAATCTTGTCAGGCGCACAACGCCCTGCCAAGAGATCTATCGTCTTGATACTAAGGGCGGCAACAAGTAAGGCCCGATGACGAAGTAAGGCATGCCTCATGCTTTGCGGCATGCTTCATTGTCTTGGCTGCCACGTAGCTGATACGTTCTAATTGCCAGGAAACCAAAGAGCGTCTACTGACACCCATACAAGCAAGCCACAAGTGAGTGAGCAGGACGTGCAACTTTATTGGCAGAAGACAAGCATGTCTACATCCTCTTACAAGAGTAGAAATAAAATTTGCATGTCCAGGTACGCTGAAACTATTAGCGCGAGCTCGTAAACGGCTCACCTTCGTCGTCGCACGTGGCGGTCCAGTCATGAGAGAGAACCAGCAGTGCAAATATATTGGCCGGGGTGTCCCACCTGTGTGCACCGACAGTCACCGTTTGATAAGCACCTTTCATTGCGCAGCAATCGGCTGACGCAGGTATCTGCTGCCGCAGCCAACACAGTGACATGGACTTCCCGGCATTTTGGCGTTACCTCTTTCCAACCTGCGTGGTTCTTTTTGTTACTTCGAAGCCTGCTAATGCGTCGCTCACACTTGGTGTCCCACTTTTTCTCAATATGGATAAAGTCGGCTTCGTGGGCATCACCTTAGCAGCCACTTTTGCGGGCATTTCCACCAAGGTGGCTATCAATTCATACACTTCGGACGATGTAAGCACGTACGCTGGTCTCCGCTCACGCCAAATCACGACCGAGGAAGGCTCAACCGCAATTTGACCACGGCTGCAGCCGGAAAGGGCGAACGGGTAGCACCGATCAGGGTGCGTGTAAATTGGGTGTTTATGTCGCTGTGCGAATTGAGGGAGCAGGTGCTGTTAGATACGGACCCTTTTCCTGACATCACTTTAAGTTCTCCGACCACATACAATCGCCGTCGCATTCTAATTATGGTGCGCCGGCGTGCGTCTACCACGTTACCGGACCAGCCTGACAGATTGGCGCCACCATCGCGTCCCGCGCATGAAGCTTTTGTCTCCCCCCATGCGTGACGCTCCCCCCACGGTTCCAGGTATCTGACCCTAGTCCCGAGCGAAGCTGTTTTACTGCTCTGGAAGGTCGTTCAAGACAACCCGGCCCCTCTAGCTGAGCGCTTCCAGGCGAGGGGGTAACTGACCCTAGACCCGAGCGAAGCTGTTTTACCGCTCTGGAAGGTCGTTCAAGACAACCCGTCCCCTCCAGCTGAGCGCTTCCAGGCGAGGAGGTAACTGACCCTAGTCCCGAGCGAAGCTGTTTTACCGCTCTGGAAGGTCGTTCAAGACAACCCGTCCCCTCCAGCTGAGCGCTTCCAGGCGAGGAGGTAACTGACCCTAGTCCCGAGCGAAGCTGTTTTACCGCTCTGGAAGGTCGTTCAAGACAACCCGTCCCCTCCAGCTGAGCGCTTCCAGGCGAGGAGGTAACTGACCCCAATCCCGAGCGAAGCTGTTTTACCGCTCTGGAAGGTCGTTCAAGACCACCCGTCCCCTCCAGCTGAGCGCTTCCAGGCGAGGAGGTAACTGACCCTAGTCCCGAGCGAAGCTGTTTTACAGCTCTGGAAGGTCGTTCACGACAACCCGGCCCCTCTAGCTGAGCGCTTCCAGGCGAGGGGGTAACTGACCCTAGACCCGAGCGAAGCTGTTTTACCGCTCTGGAAGGTCGTTCAAGACAACCCGTCCCCTCCAGCTGAGCGCTTCCAGGCGAGGAGGTAACTGACCCCAATCCCGAGCGAAGCTGTTTTACTGCTCTGGAAGGTCGTTCAAGACAACCCGGCCCCTCTAGCTGAGCGCTTCCAGGCGAGGGGGTAACTGACCCTAGACCCGAGCGAAGCTGTTTTACCGCTCTGGAAGGTCGTTCAAGACAACCCGTCCCCTCCAGCTGAGCGCTTCCAGGCGAGGAGGTAACTGACCCTAGTCCCGAGCGAAGCTGTTTTACCGCTCTGGAAGGTCGTTCAAGACAACCCGTCCCCTCCAGCTGAGCGCTTCCAGGCGAGGAGGTAACTGACCCTAGTCCCGAGCGAAGCTGTTTTACCGCTCTGGAAGGTCGTTCAAGACAACCCGTCCCCTCCAGCTGAGCGCTTCCAGGCGAGGAGGTAACTGACCCCAATCCCGAGCGAAGCTGTTTTACCGCTCTGGAAGGTCGTTCAAGACCACCCGTCCCCTCCAGCTGAGCGCTTCCAGGCGAGGAGGTAACTGACCCTAGTCCCGAGCGAAGCTGTTTTACAGCTCTGGAAGGTCGTTCACGACAACCCGGCCCCTCTAGCTGAGCGCTTCCAGGCGAGGGGGTAACTGACCCTAGACCCGAGCGAAGCTGTTTTACCGCTCTGGAAGGTCGTTCAAGACAACCCGTCCCCTCCAGCTGAGCGCTTCCAGGCGAGGAGGTAACGCCGGAGGTAAATCAACCATCGGACAATGGAGCCCTTGGAACGTCGCCATTGGCCGAACATAGGAGGCTATGGGCCGAATATGACGCCGCTTTCACGGGCCCCTTACGATTGGAGGAAAATTATGACACCTGAGCTGAGTCGACGATTGGCTGAAAATGACGTCACCCCGAGAGATCGAAGGGGTTGAAAGCGAGACACATCGAAGAGAGGACGTTCTTCTTGCCACGGGCCGCAGCGTCCGATTTGCTGCCGGCTGTCGATGACTTTGTTGCTGTTCATTACTTTGTGCTATTACTGTAAATAATGTAAATAAACCGCCATTTTCCTGAGTCTACCTCAACGTACCCCAGCTCCCGCAACCAACGGCAACATCGAATAACTGGATGGCAGCGGTGAGATGGCACCTGGCAGCCAACAGGAAACCCAATAGTGCCTACATCGCGAGACTGTTTCCGAATGCAACTGAGCAGACCGCCACGTCCGCGATAAGTAACACGGCAACCATGAACAAGTGGGACAGCGTTGTGGCAAGACTCTGCAATGAATCACTTTAGTGTATCTTGCGCAGAAACCCAGGCTGTCAAGCAAGGATAGCAATACTTAACAAAACTTGGAATTTTATATGGGAATGAGAAAGCTTTCATGCAAGAAAGAAGCCACTCTTCTCGCAAGCAATGAAGGTCAAAAACGATCAGAAAAGTCAAACGCTACATAGTACACGGTGCAAAGGTTAATGCAAGACACATGCCCTTGCCCCATCAGCTATCTCAGGAAATGAATTGCACATGGTAACGTACACTAGAACATAATGTTACGGTTATGTTATCATGCTACTAGACAGTGACTGGTGTTAAAGATAAGGAAAGAATCGGTTGAAATTTATGTTTGAATGAGGAAGAAGCTAGAATGATCTAGAACAAGAATGGGGAATGAAAAAGCGAGCATTCATAGACAAAAAAGTTATGCTTCACACAAACGAAATTTGACAAGGCCAGGAAGCTAATCAAGGCAAGGAAACCGAAAACCGCGAGTTGTTGAAGCGAAACAGAAAGGAAGTATTATGCTTACTTCTGCACGAAACTCTGACGGCTACCTACTGCAGCTTATTAAGTTTTCTTTTGGCAGCAGATTTAGGTGCTTTTGACAAGCTTAATTCGCGGTTCTTAAACCACCAATGCCAAAGAAGCCGAAGGTCGGCCTAGAGCTGCATAAATTGCTACTTGCAGTCTGAACTGCAAAATAGGGAATCGCCGGTCTCCTCTGGCACAGTTGAAGAGCAATTCACTTGTAAAAGCTTCATTGTGTTTAACAGCATTTATTGCATGTGTAAATTTGTCCTCCAGCTTACGCTACCTCCGTTGGTACAGTTAAATGGCCCAGGGATCGTGCTTTATTTCAACAGCTTTAAACATCATAAATATCTGGCTAGGATTCCGAGGTCCTGGATACTTTCCTTCAAGAGGTCAGCTGCACTGTCTTTTCTTTAGGAACATGTGTATCAAATATCCACATACAAAGTGAACTACGTTAGACTCAAGCACATCGCTTTCATCTTCACTACTTTCAGGGATCCCTTCTGTAAAAGCAGCACTCGTGGAGCTAGGTGCCCCTTCAGTCGCTCTGCTAAGGCTAGTCAGTGGAAGTGTCTTAAGTTGAGTTAAGAGAACACCCTTGCCCTCCTCGCAGTAGTTGTGAGAAAGCTACAAACGTCTTGATAGACCAATGTGCCTGAGTCCGGCCAGAAACTGGCAGACATTTGGAGTTTCATTGCAACCGTGCTGCTGCTGAATGAGTCAAGGGGATCCCGATTCAGGCGCCGTGTCAACAAGAATTGAAAATTTAAAGATTCTTGGAGATCTTGCCACAACCACAAGATTGCTTTGATTGTGACCCGCCATCCAAATATAGTCCTAGGTTGGCGAGCGCAATTGAACTTCCAATACTTATTCCAGAGCACGCAAGCCTTTAAAAATTCAATATGCTCTGTGGAAGATGTAATGGCGTGTCTCATTCTCCGCTTCTTTATGCGCACTACAGAGCTGCTCAAGGCATCGAACAGCTTGTCCATCATTTCTACAGAGCTGCATGTGTGTGTGTGGCAATAGGAGCCAAAATGCTAAAAGCAATGAAGGACTCCATTGCCAAATACATAATGTCATCTCAATACTTGCGAGGAAAATTTGAATTTCATGTTGCCGAAAGGAGTATCGTACGAATGCCTGTCAGTCACTTTTGGTAGATATTACAGTCTCAGGTGATGGATGAACCCAGATATTTTGAGTATATGTTTCCATGAAACAACATCCTTGCCAATGTGGAGGCCATATTCCCGCAAATTGTTTCTAGTTCTCAAGCAACAAGTGCGGCGGATAAAAAATTAAGTACATTTTTGCACAACCCATTTAAAAAAAGAATCCAGTGAGGTTATTCCAAATGTTGTCCCAACTGCGCAATTCTTGCTAGCTTGATCGCAGATCGATGCCTTTACATAGAGACCACGTTCCTTCAGCTTGCTTATAGTTCTCTCAGTAAACTTAAAACGGGTCCAGAATGCACTGTGCCTTCACCTGTCATGAAAGCTACAGGCAGGAGCCACCGCTTCGCTATACTTGACACCAGAAATAGGATTGCTGTGTTTGCTGCACGGCCGGACCTTTCAGTGCCACTGTCAACATAACCAAAAACAACACATTACTTAGAGTCATACTGTAGGTTTCGTTGTAGAGAAATTTCTTCAAAGATGAGGACACATGCCTTGTCCGCCACGTCCAATTTTTTTATGTGACGAAATCCAGGATCTCTGGCATCAATCCAGGCTTGAGTGATATTGAATCACTCAAGCCTGCTCCTATGTTACACTATGATCCAATGAGAAGCCTGTAAGGCACTGTGAATAAATAAATAAATGATATTGAATCACTCAAGCCTGCTCCTATGTTACACTATGATCCGATGAGAAGTCTGTAAGGCACTGTGAATAAATAAATAAATAAATAAATAAATAAATAAATAAATAAATAAATAAATAAATAAATAAATAAATAAATAAATAAATACTGCCGATAACCAGGTTCTTACGTTTTTACGCATCGTGTTGGAAGGCTCAGCGTTTTTGCCAGGTACATGTATGCTTTTGGGATACTGAAATAGAGGTTAAGGCTAAACTGACGGAACTCTTTTGGCCAGCGTCGTCCGTGCTCGTTCAGAGGTTGCAGGTGCATCTGGACACGAGGAACTTTAGAAAGTCTTTGTTGAGGTACCTGGATGACTCGGCCAATATCCGTGCTGGTGAAATGATGGCTGAGGCTTTTATCAGTCTTGGCACCGTCCTCCGTAGATCTGGTATCTTATACAAATAGTTCTACATCCGCTTCTTTGTTTTGTGAGTACAGCACAACCCTTCCAGTGCCCTTCCTGTTGGTGTAGATGCATGGGGCTCCTGTGATGAGGACCGAGTTGTTCTTTAGTGCAGACTCTGTTGGGGCAGAACAGTAACACATGAGATACAGCACAGATTAGCCAAACTGCTGTAGTGGTGTTTTTATGTTTGAACGAATAATGCTCAACCATAAATATGAATAAACATTAATATCATCTGCTACAAACAAATGTCATGTATCTCAAGACTAGCAAGCTAATACATCCTATATCTAGCATATTTATGTCAGAACCCGGTGTTGTTTACCTTGTAGTAGGAGCCAAACTCTACACAATGGCCTTATTGTAGCAGGCATGCAGTAGCTTCTATTTAGTGCGTGGAGTGTGTTGCTTTACACTGGTACCACTCTCTTTACTGCATGTCCGGAACAGAAAAGCATCAGAAATAAGAAACATCAGAAATAAAGAAACTTTTTTTCAATATGACATGCAAGGGAGCTGTAACATATGTATTGTAATGTCTTGCAAAGAAGATCGCAGAAGTGTTGCGAAAAAAAAAGAGAGCAAGACAGGAAAGACGCTTTGCAATATGTGTCAAACCAACTACCCCAACACTATTCTAAAGCTTATTCTTTCTACAACGGGCTCTTTTCTGTCAACCATTTGCAAGATATTTAGACCAACTAGCCCAACAGCCCAATATTCTTACGAGTATTGTAATGGCTTGTGATCACAGAACACATGCGAATGCACGTGTTGAGCACTAGGGTGCTGAAACAGCATGTTAATGAAATAAATATTGCTACTGTCCATAATATTGATATCTGCCTAACTGCAATGCGTGTCGACAGCTTAAGTATTATTAGGATCACAAATGGGAACATATGTGGCTCATTTATAGAGTAGAAGTGATCACACTGCTGATTCTACAAGCAAATGTATGAAAGACATGACGCTAGTAGAACTGATGCATTTATCAAGCGAAGCTTGTATTGCCTCACAAGTGTCGGCAGTGGTGGTGGTGTCACGCTAAAACCCTATCGAAAACCTGTCGACAACGCGCGTCTCGTTCACTTTGTATGTACCAAAATTGGCATGACAGGGTATGAATGCGTCACTGACATGACTGATAGGTCATGACATCAGTAGCCTGACTTTCTTGTGAGTTACGTCACGATTAACGATAATAAAATCACGTGTGGGGCATACCCGCATTGGATATGCGGGTATGAGCCAGGGATACGCGGGCATGAGCCAGGGACAAGAACGAAAAAAAGGAAGGAAGAAAGGCAAGAAAGACAAGAAAGAAAGAAAGAAAGAAGGAAGGAAGGAAGGAAAGAAAGAAAGAAAGAGAGAAGGAAAGAAAAGAAACCCGGCTGCGCAGAGTAGAACAGGTGCGGGGAAAGCTCTATCGGGGAAACAATCCAATGAAAGTTTCAGTATTCTTCACACTTAAAAACAACTTAAAATCTGCTATCTCAAATGCAAAAGTTTCTATTTTAATATGACTTTGTCATTCTTCATTAAAAACAAACCATCAAAGTTCTGCCGAACCATCAGTCCACCAAGTCAGAGCTCTTCTTTATTCATTAATGCATATCAAGTATGCTCAGATAATCTTAGCATCACTGAGGCCTTTAATAATTACTTTAAATCAGTGTTCACCTGTGATGTTGGACGCACCCCCACATTTTGCACTGTTTCTTCGTCATCACCTTTTTCTAGTATGGTAATCACTTCAGCTGGTGTACATAACCTTATACTCAAGATAGATACTATGAATAGTACTGCGCCAGATAATATACCAGATATGTTTTTACGGCGATATTCTCAATGAAGCTCACGATAGTTATCCCTAATTTTTTTCAGTCTGTTGAATCGTCGACTGTTCCAATACTCTGTAAATGTGCTAAGGTTGTTCCCATTCACAAAGACGGTAATAAATAGGTCATTTCTAACTGCAGACCTATTTCTTTAATGCCAACATCTTGAAAACTATTGGAACACATTATTCATAAATATATCATTGAATACTTATCTGAACATAATATTCTCTCGCATGCACAACACGGCTTCCGTTCTGGATTCTCGAAGGTAACACAACATCTAGAATTCTCACATGATATTGCATCCACGCTTAACGTTAGAGGACAGCGTGATGCCATTTTCAGTGATTCTAGTAAAGCTTTTCACAAAGTGTGTCATAGGAAACTTCTCATTAAACCCAAGGCAATAATTCATTATTCTGAACTACTAAGTTGGAAACAGGACCACCTAGGTGCAAGAACCAAGTTTGTTGCACTTAACCATGTTCACTCATCTCGTGTCAATGTTGCATCTGGTGTACCGCAGGGGTCTGTCTTGGGTCCATTGCTGTTTGTTGTCTATGTAAATGATGTTACTGAAGTAATTGCAGGCACTTCTGTCAAAATAAGACTATATGCCGATGACTGCGTCCTTTATTCCGCTATAACCAGTAATCATGATAAGTTAGAGTTGAATGACATCTTCGCCCGTTTTTGCGCATGGAGCAGAACGTAGAAAATGTTATTTAATTTTAAGAAAACATCTCAAATGACTTTTTAAAATAAAAAACAACCATTAGAATTGACATATTTATGAAGCGCACAAGCTTCCAAGCATCCACACGTTAAAATACCTTGGTGTTACTTTCTCCGCTGATCAGAAATGGCATGCTCACTATAAATGTATAACCAACAAGGCGTTGAGAAAATTGGGTTTTCTCAAAAGAAACTTACGAGATGCAACTAAAGAATGCAAATTAACGTCATTCAGATTACTAATAAGATCTCTATTTGAGTACATGTCGGTGGAGTGGTCACTACATCATTCCAACGACATAGAAAATGCTTGAGTGTATTCAGAAAAAAGGCCATAAGATCTATATATAATCGTTATTACCGCCATTTCTCAGCGACATCGCATGCTACTAAACTGCTACTAAGACCTCTGGCCCATAGATGTGCTTGTGACCGTGTTGTTCTGCTACATAAAATTGCTCATGGGAAAACTTATGTCAGTGCACCTATTGTTTTCACTAACCCTTCTTCTCGGCCCACCAGAAGTCATCGTCTTAACAATGTTCCTTTGATTTCAACGATTGATTGTTTTAGGTTTTCCTTTCTGCCACATACAATTGCGATTTGGAATGGTCTTGAGGGGTCCATGCGCGAGTTATCGAGTGATGAATTTGACGACCTATTGCCTAATTATGTTCGTTACTCAACTAGCTCTTCCTGATATTGCTTTTTTCTATATTGTTTTTTTTTGCAACTAAAATGTATTCTTCAATTGATTTGGATATGTATTTTCTCACTCCTGAAATATCTTGCTATGAAAGATGGCAGTATATGTAAATAAAATAAATAAAAGCTGCGCCGGCGCCGCATCACGTGACGCGCGCGACCAATCAGGTTCGTTTGGTGTGTTGCGGGTAGGGAAAAGGGAAGGAAAGGGGATTGGTGCGCGCTCCGCCGGGCTTCCCTCGCCTCAAATCAGTTTCAGAGTCCGGATGGGAAGGCCCCGCGTGGTGAATTCCACCGAGGAGCAGGCTGCATTTGAGCAACGGCGCCGCGAACTTGCTCGGGAAAGGGCTCGTCGTCGACGTGCCGATTCTAGCATGACGTTTCCGAAGCCCAGGCAACACGTCAGCGAAGAGCCGCGGACCCAGAGTTGCGGGAGCGCAATGTTGAGGCTAAACGTCAGTGAAGAGCCTCCGACCCAGAGGTTAGGGCAAACGAAGCAGAACGCCCGCAACAGTGTCATCTTGCCACAAGCTTTGCTTACCTCCATTTTCTCAACAGGGGACGGGCTCTGAATTTCTGCACGAACGTGATGCACCGCCTTACTGTTGCAAAAATGAATGCCTAAAGTAATCCAACCTGAACATAAAGAATATTTGGAACCACGAAGTACGAAATATGGGTTAATTATCATGTGTGCAACCATTTATTACACTAAATTCTGTACGTTCACTTCAGTTTACATGTAGTAAACATGTAGTTTACATGTAGTAAACATGCAGTTTACATGTAGTAAACATGTAGCATACATGTAGTTTTTTTCAAAAAAAAAAATAAAGCTATTCCGCCGCATATCGCCACGGCTACAAGATGAAAAATATGACGCGCTTTTTGATATCGCTATCTCTTGAGTGATTCTGTGCGTATGACGACAGCCTTCTGCGAGTGCACGTGCGGTGTTTCTCACGCCCACTGTCGTACGGTGGGTGCTTTTAATGGGAATAAGCAGCGCAAAAACGGACAAGAATCAGAAAGGACAAACACTGACTGTTGACTAAAGGTTTATTAAGGCGAAAGCTTTAGAGCGCTATGTTTAACGGTCGCGTTGGGAGGTACAGAAAGTCACGTGACACAAGGAAGGCGAGAAGCGAACCAAAGCATGTCCAGCCGTGTATAAGAGATCGTTAATTAACAGCAAAGTTAATTTATGATTGATTAGTGATTGGATTAAGGAGGATTATGGTGTATTAAGGTGGAATAACGTCGATTAGGTTGGATTAAGGTGAATAAAGGAGGATTAAGGTGCATTAGGAAAGGGGATTAGGGTGCACGGAGGTGGATTAATGTCGATTAAGGTGAATTAAGGATAGGGTGGAGTAAGGTGAATCCAGGTCAAAGTGGAATAAAATTGATTAGGGTGGACTAAGGTTGGTTAAGGTAGAATGAGGTGTATTAAGGAGAATTAGGGTGTATTGGGGTGGATTAAGGTTGATTACGGTGAATTAAGCTTGATTAAGGTGGAATCAGGTGGATTAGGTCGATTAAGGTAGAATAAAGTAGATGAAGGAGCATTAAGATGGATTAGGGCGGTTTAAGGTGGATTAATGCGAATTAAGAAGAAGTAACGTGAAATGCAGTAGGCTTTACAAGGCTTTCACCTTCGCGTCTCTTAGGCGATAGCTAAGGACACCTGGGATCTTTTTCGGAAACAGCAACGGAGAGTCCTGACTGCGGATGTGTAATGCAGGATATAGTTCGTTAGCTTGTCTCCGCCTGTAAGTTAACTAGACAAAACGACTCAGGCAGCGATTTTAAACGACTCGCCACAGTCATAGCACACAGTCATAGCAAAATCCAATCATAGCATAGTTTAGTCCACAGTCATAGCAAAATCTGGCACCCGTTTCGATGAAGATGGGTTCCACATGGCTCACGAAACCTATAGCTTTGGGGCTTACATCTCCGCTCACAAAGTTGTCACTTCGCCTCAAGTTAAATAACGAGAGATAACGAAGCGCAGTCAGCTGGTTTTGGCACAAAAAAAGAAACCAGCTTAAGTGTACGAACCAATGAACCTGTGTCTGCCGTGCACGCGAACGTAAGAGTAAAAATTTTAAATCCAGGCCAGAGGTCACGTGGGAGGCGATGATGCTGACCGTTGTTTTAAATTGACGACGAAAAAAAAAAACAATACTCTAGAGTACAATGTAAAATTAGGAATAATAATTTTGTACTTTTTGGTGTGTAGTATAAACGTCAGAAGAGTGGAATCGCGCTCAGGGGGGAATATTTTGAGTGGAGATAGTATGTTTGTATGATTAGCAGCCCCGCGATCGATTTTTTTTCGCTCTCCCTGGCGATTTGTTGAACATGAGAGTGTGCTACCCTTGGGATCAACTAGAGGGGTGTGTTGTATCATATCGTGCCACTTGTCACGCGATGTGATATGCGCGCGGTGTAGCGTCGATACGTACAAACTTTGCATTAGTTGCGTTGTATTGCACCAGGTGTCACGACCTGTAGCAGCTGGATCGTATCGTGTCATGTCTCAAGGGGTGTGACATTTGTGCGGCGTAGTTTTCATATCTGTGTTTACTCTTCGGAGCACAATATGGCGCTTCCTCGAAAGGTACGAACTACTGCTGAAGCGAATCGTAGAGCTACGACTGCATCCAGGCAACGTCGGGCTCAGCAGACCGCTGTGCAGATAGCAGCACGAGCCGCAGCTCGCCGTCGACGCAGAACTCACGGTTCACTTCGTTTGCATGAAAATGACGGTACAGTTTGTGCAAGAAGACCTCGGCATGTCATTTGTGTCCGATACACAATGTAGCGTAGCGGGTCTTGCTTGTACTTCGTATTTATAAACACGAAAGTACCCGTAGTGCCCCGCCGCATGCCCTTCGCGACCTATGTTTCGTATCATCATAGTCCCTTAATAGCTTTTTCTGGTCACGAAACTCCCGCCTCAGTTTGATATAGAGCCAGCGCCTGCCGCTAGGGGCGGCATAGTAAAGGAAAGGCCGCCTAGCCAAGCGGCCGCCGCAGGCGGTGGCGGTAGTTTTTCTGCGCTGGTCGCGTTTTCTTTTCGATTTTATTTACATTCTTTTTGTCGTAGCAGTTACAGTATCCAAACTCGAACATCTGAGTGTTTTCTAACAAGGCGCGTACAAAAAGTAAACAATCTCAAAGTCAGCTGGTGGCTCCGTGTGTCAGCAGACGCCGCGCACAGAATTCTTCTTACTGAGAAATCTGTCGTTAGTTGGCCCAACCGGCTTCGATTAAGAACTGTTAAGCGACTTTTATGCACTGTACAAAGAATAAGACATTAGTGGCGTGGCGTTGCCAGTAAACGACAACCTGAGCTCAAGGTCGTGTGCTGTTACTGAATTCTGATTGCACTCGAGCCGTTCAGGCGATGGTGACAGATTTGAATCGCACGCAACATAAAATGTTCTATGACGTCAAAATTAGTTTGTAACAGGTACATCGGCAGATTGAGCCGTGAATGAAACGGTTGCTTGAAAGAAAGTATTGTCATTTTCATGTATCGCAAGCTTTGCTAGTTTTCGTGTGTATTATTCCAAATGTGCGACAAAGTATTAAAAGGCGATTTTCGTTGTCAATATACCCTATGAAAGCCCACAGGGATTATTATGCCCGACTGACTCAGCACTGCGCTTATTATTCTCTAACTCGCACAAGCAGAGTGATAAGGATTGGCGGTCTGTTGCACTCAGTACCTCCTTGGCGAACTGCGACGCATAATAGTATTTGAATCGCGAGCTTTCTTTGAAGCAAATGTAGCCGTTCTAACTCGCGAAAGTTTTTAAGAGAAATAAGATTTAATTTTCGCTATTACTCGGAGAGAAGAAGAAGGAGCCGATGAGTGCAGACGTGGGAACTTCGGCTCCCGCTTCTTGACATGTTTTCGACCGGATATTTTGCTCACAGCCAGAAAAAGGTGGTGTCACTCGACGCCTAACGTTCTCAGGACCACGCTGATACCAAGTTTGCTACGGTGGGTGGACTTTTCCCCATTTTCAAGAGGACTGTCAGTGTGACCACGACGCGGGCGCGCTAAGCCTAGCGCTCTCCGGCAGATCCGCGCTCGGCGTCGCCGATTGGCCACGTCACGATGGCGACGGCCATGCAAATCACCGTGGAAGGGGAGGACATCTCCGATGAGTTTGAAAACAGCTTCGGATGGACTACGGCGGTCAGCAAGCGCAAGTCTGCTACGAAGAACGCGCCCAGGCAAGGTGACCGAGCCTCGCCCGCATCACGTGGCGGGAAACGAAGCCCTACTCCGGCTAGTGTGAAGAAACGTATCACTACTGCTTCGAGGCTGCCCCACTTGCCAAGGGAGCACATTCGAGTCATCGTTCGCCCCCGCGGAGGCCTGGACATCTTAGGGTCGCCCAAGCACTAACCGTTGCCGCAAACCTACAAGCGATTGGTATCACGGAGGACATCGTATGCCCCAACATGATGCAAAACATAATGATCGTGAGCATCCCCTTGAGAAGTAACGCCATGGCGTACGCAGGGGTGGAGGCAATCACCATTGGCGAAGGCAACTACGAGCTTAATGCTTACTTCGCCGCCCTCGAGAACTCATGCAAGGGGGTCTTCCACGGCGTCGATCCCGCCATAGAGCACGAAGAATTACAGCGCCTCATCATCCAGCCCAAGAACCCCAGCGCTCTCGAGGTGCGGCGAATTAAGAACACAAGCACCATCATCATTCTCTTCGACGACCTTAAAGTGCCCGATTACATCAAATGCGGCCCAAGCCTGATAAAATGCTCACTATACCGCTGACAAACCGACATCTGTTACGTATGTGGTAGACTTGGTCATCGAGCCGATGTCTGTCCGGCACCGGAAAATGTCATCTGCAGAGGGTGCGGTATGAACAACCCCGAAGATAATCACGTATGTTCTCCCAAATGCACTGTTGTGTTGCGTGGTTCATGTGAAGGAGCAGACAAGTTTCCAGGGGCGAAGCGACGTTTATTGCCACATGTTCATCGGTGCGTGGCTGGTCGAGATAAGCCCACGCGCAGGTTGCGGCGCACGCCTTTTATTCGTTTTGCACGCCTGCGCATTAAGGACTGCGGCGATAGGCCGGACACCACATCCCTTCCCTTTTATATTGGCAAATTTAACAAGCTAAACTCCAGCTTGATGTCTGTCCGGTGGTCGACGGTCTCTGGTCAGGTAGCGTCTTGCACCCGCCGTCTCGATGTCTTGCGAAGCGGCAGGACCACTGGTGGTAGGAGCGGAGGATGTCACTGGGTCGACGCTTGGTGGAAACGCCAGGAACTCGTATCCCTCCTGGTCACATGCCTCGCGGTCCGGATCCGTGGTCCGCGCGAGCAGCTGGTCCTTGTGACGACGCCAGGTGAAACTGCCTCTGGGTGTGGTAGCACGAACGATAAAAGACAAAGGACCGGACTGCCCCACAACAACACCAGGGACCCAGTTTGGTCTGCCTCGATAATTGCGAGCCATCACTTGGTCACCGACTGCTATGTCACGATCACGACGTGGGCGAGCCACGGATTGCTTGAACTGGTTATATGCAACCCTTCCTCCTACCGCTGGCTTGACAACATCGAGTCGATTTCGCAGCCGTCGTCCTAGTAACAAGTTTGCTGGTGACTCATTTGTTGTCGCATGGGGCGAGTTGCGATAGTTAAGCAAAAACTTGTGAAGCCTGAGTTGTAATGTGACCGCTCCGCTAGATTTGCGAAGAGCGTTTTTAAGTGTCTGAATAAAACGCTCTGCAAGCCCGTTTGAGCTGGGATGATACGGCGCTGCAAGCACGTGACGACAGCCCAATGCTTTTACAAAAAGCTTGAACTCTTCGGAAGTAAACTGCGGGCCGTTATCAGTGACAATGGTTTCTGGGAAACCAAACCGCGCAAAGAGCTCTCTCATTCTGTCCACAGTAGCATCCGACGTAGTCGAGCGCATAACAAACACTTCCGGCAACTTGGAGTGCGCGTCCAGGACTACAAGAAACATTGCGTGCAGAAAGGGGCCAGCAAAATCTATATGTACGCGCTGCCATGGTGCTGTCGGCCAAGACCAAGGATGCAAGGGCGCTTTGCATGGCTCGCAACGTTCTTCTTGACAACTTACGCAGGCCTTGACACGATTCTCGAGGTCCGCCTCGATGGACGGCCACCACACGTAGCTGCGCGCCAGTTGCTTTCTGCGCACGATGCCTGGGTGCCCTTCGTGGAGTTCGTCCAGCAGCAAGTTGCGCAACTTTGCCGGCACGATCACAAGCATCCCGAACATGATGCAGCCTTGGTGAACTGTGAGCTCGTTGCGTCTGTCAAAAAAAAGGCTTCAAATCGTTTTCAGTCACAGACGCCGGCCACCCCACATTTATGAAATCTATCACTTTACAAAGCAAGGGGTCCCGAGCTGTTGTTCGAGCAATGTCCTGGCTTGAAACTGGCATTGATTGCAACCGCAATGAATAAAAAGTTTCCTCTCTTTCTTGTGTTTCATCTTTCATAATTGATAGCGGCAGGCGCGAACAGAAATCGGCTTCAGCATTCTCGCTTGATTTTCTGAAGATAAGCGAATACCGGTAAGAGGACAATGTGACAGCCCATCGCTGCAAACGCGCTGCTGCGATTGTCGGAATGCCGGTTGTTGGGCCCAAGATGGTTTGAAGCGGTTTATGGTCGGTGACTAATGTGAACGACCGACCGTAAACGTAGAAATGAAACTTCTTAACACCAAATATTATTGCAAGGGCCTCTTTCTCAAGCTGGCTGTATTTCTTTTCGGCATCGGTCAAGGTACGCGATGCGAAAGCGATTGGCTTCGTGCTGCCATCATCCAAAACATGAGAAAGAACAGCGCCTAAACCATAGTGCGATGCGTCGCATGATAGCTGCAATGGTTTGCACGGGTCGTAGTGCGCCAAAGTCGGTGGAGAGGCTAGCAAGTTCTTTATCTTGGTGAACGCTTCCTGGCAGTAGCGCGCCCAGGATCTCTGCCAGAGGGGGGTTGACAGTTTGCCAATACCATCTAAACAGCACTAATTTTATTTATTTATTTATTTATTTAACAATACTGCTGATCTCACACGAGATCATAGCAGGGAGGGCACATACATGAGTACGGTGTAAAAGATACATAAGACAGGTATGTAAAACACAACGCAATACAGTGTTACAATAATTATTCATCAAGTCAACTTTAACAATATAACGGACGAAAGTACTTGGAACACAGTAAAAGTAAGTAAAACAAAACTAAGTCAGCAAAAAGAAAGGGAGCACAATTGTGACGCAAGTGCGAAATCAGAATACATAGAACGTAATACAGTTCAAAAATGTACATAATGAGGTGTAAGATTAGTGATGAACAGCTATGCACGTATTATTTCCTCGACCAATGCTAGAAAGTTTCCCAAAGTCTGAGTGCTCGTGACTGAAGGGTCCAGTTGGTTCCACTCTCTGATTGCACGATTAAAATAAGAGTATTTAAAACAGTTTGAGTTGTACCTGCGTTCAATAAGGGTATGAGGATGTTTATGACGTGTAAGTCTTGTACGGGAGAAAGAGATAACTTTAGATGTGTCAATTTTCGATTCCTTCAAGGCAAATTGTCAAAAAAAATGCGCTTTTTGCGAGTGTGCAGACGATTGCGCGTCTTACATCTTAGTTGCAGTACTCAAGTGCGTAAGGAAAGAAAAGGGGTTAAACAAAAGGGGGGGGGGGTAAGTCGGCCTCAGGGGGGGGGGTTACAACCCCCGAATCCCCCCCCCCCCCCCGTCGGTGCGCCAATGCTTCCTGGCAACACTCATCCCAGCACCACGGGGCGTTTTTACGTAGCAACCTGAAAAATGGTTGCGCCACCGTTGCTAGGTTAGGAAGGAACTTGCCGTAGAAATTGACGACTCCCAGGAACGACTGCAGCTGCTGCCTGTCTTTAGGGGCTGGAGCCTTGAAGAGTGCGTCAACCTTCTCCGTCGTTGCCGAGATGCCTTGTGCGCTGATTCTGTGTCCGAGGTAGCGAAGGTCCTGTTGGAAAAACGAACACTTCTCTTTCTTGACACGAACGCCTCTTTCAAGAAGTCGTTTTAACACAGCCTCCAGATTGATAAAATGCTCTTGATCATTTTTACCAGGCACCAGAATGTCGTCTAGGTAGCAGCAAACCCCTTGTAAGCCCTTCAGCATGGTGTCAATTATTCTTTGGAAAATCCCGGGAGCGGACGAAATTCCAAACGCGAGTCGATTAACAGCAAACAATCGTTTCTGCGTACTCAACGTGATGTATTGTTTTGACGACTCCGACATCACCACTTGCCGATAGGCCCGGTTGAGATCAATCTTCGAGAAGTGCTTACCTCCCGACAAGGCTGTGAACAGGTCGTCTACCTTCGGTAATGGGTAGCGGTCGACATCAAGGCACGGGTTAACGGTCGCATCCGTATGCTACCATCTTGCTTGATTACGGGTACCGCAGGCGTAGCGTATTCTGACGTCGTAACCGGCGATATAATTCCCAGCTGTTCCATTTTAGCCAATTCAGCGTCAAAAGCTTTTTGCAACGCGAACGGAACATTCCTGGCTTTTAGGAATCTCGGCTTCATATCAGGTTTAAGAAAAAGTTCGGCGCGCTCTTCCGTTATCGTGCCTAAGTCGTCCTTGAAAGGGGTTGGTACTTCGCCAGCAATGCGTCTAGCCTCTTTTTTTTACGCTGATATCAGTAGAAGTGTCTGACCTTGTAATGTTGTTCAGGTTCCAGATTTTCGCCCACTCCAGCCGGACGGCGTGAAGCCACTCCCGGCCTAGTAGAGGTGGTCCCTTGTGGTCTACGACGTAGAGTGGGAGAATTGCAGAATGGTCGCCGTGCTGCACGTTGACCGAAGAGACTCCCTGGGGTCGTACCAGCGCTCCTGTGTAGGTACGAAGTTTAACTGTCGTAGGCTCCAGTACAGCCGAAGGAAAGAGCTGACGGAACTGCGTCTTTGACATGACGGAAACAGCCGCTCCCGTGTCTAGCTCCATGTTCACCAAGACGCCGTCGATGGTCATCTGCACGGTGACAGGGTCGCTCTGAGCTGCCGACACGCCGTTTAGACTGAGGGTCGAAGCTTTCCGCGACACAACCGTCAGCATCTTCACATTCTTTTTCGTCTGCTTTTTCTTAGAAAAAGTCTTACCACTGCTTCGGCAGGCTCTCTGGATATGCCCTTTTTTGTTGCAACTGAAACAAGTTGCGTCCAAGTGAGGGCATGCTTCACTCGTGTTTTGGCGAACCACAGCGAAAGCAGCTTTTGCATGTTTTCTGCGTCTCTGCTTGCACCTTGTGCACATCGCCGACTGCGCCGTCGGTGCCGCGTGCCTCAGCAGCACTCTTCTTAGCCGCTTCCATTGCCAGAGCCCGCTCCACCGCTTTCTGGAACGTAAGCTTGCTATCTTCCGTGAAAAGCACTCGCTGAATGTCTTCTCGTAGCAGGCCGCACACGAAGCGGTCCCGAAGGAAATCGTCAAGGGCGCTTCCAAACTCGCACGTTTGCGACAGTTTACGAAGCTCGGCAACATAACTAGATAAGGACTCGCCTTCTCGTTGACACCTCCGGTGAAACTTGGCCCGTTCTCCAATGACGGATGGCTTCGGGTACAGGTGGTCGCTCAAAACTTTCTTGAGGTCTTCGAAACTCTTCGTAGAAGGCAGTTCTGGAGCTGTTAATGACTTACCGATAATGCTCAAAAAGGCGTGTACCTTGTCGCCGTCGGGTACTCGGTTGACAATCAGGAACGACGTAAGCCGCTCTTCGTACGAAGCCCAATCGCTGGCGGACTCGTCAAAGGGTTCCAGCTGGCCCAGTCACCCAGCGAAGTGCGTCACTGCTGCCTCGGCCCCAGTCATGACGACAGTCACAGGCTCCGCACACTGCAAAAGGACAGTCTTCTTCACCGAGTGAATTTCGGACACACTTGCCTTCCAAACTGAAGAACGACGTCTTCACATCCCATCCTCGTCGCCAGTTGTTGTATTGCGTGGTTTATGTGAAGGAGCAGACAAGTTTCCAGGGGCGAAGCGACGTTTATTGCCACATGTTCATCGGTGCGTGGCTGGTCGAGATAAGCCCACGCGCAGGTTGCGGCGCACGCCTTTTATTCGTTTTGCGCGCCTGCGCATTAAGGACTGCGGCGATAGGCCGGACACCACATGCACCCTCTGTGGAGGGCCTCGCATCACGGCAGACAAGGCCTGCAAGCAACGCTACTAGATGCCCTACGTGGTCCGCCAACGCCGTAGAAGACGACGACAAAACAAGCTAACAGTCCGGCTGACGAATTCGCCGGCTCCCTTGAAGTCAGCGCTAAGCGGAGGTTCCACGTCGCGGAGTCGTTCACGTGACCGCGTCTGCACCTGCGGCGGATCCCGCGGGCGCTCGGCGGAGCGCTCGACTTCCCGGAGACGCACGGCTTCGCGAACCAGATCAGGCTCCAGAGGGCGGTCTCGCTCTCGCGTCCGGGCGCACACCAGCAGCCACAGCAGCGGCGGCAGTCCGGGATCCAGCTGGGCCGACCGAGTCAGGAACCCGCCGCCCCCACCGAAAAAGGTAACGGGGGGTTCATCTCCAGAGCATAATAGAATCACACAACTAAAAAGGAAAACAGATTACTAAAGCAGGCTCTTGACCAGCTCCGGTCTGAAGTAGCCGCACTCAAAAAAGACGATCGGAAGACGGCAGAGGAGTGCACCAGTCAATCTGCGCTGCCGCCTACCCCTGTGGTCGAGGATCCCATAGAAGTTCAAGTAGCAAAACCGGTGATTCCAGTAGAAGTTCTAGTAGCAGAACCTGTGGTTTATGGTCAAACCAAAAAGAGAGCACTATCTCTTGCGGGCGGACAGCCGAAAAGCGCCCTCTCCAGCCGATTTGACAAATTCGAAAACGCAACCAACAGTCGTTTAGACAAGCTTGAGGCTGTATTAGACAAGGTTGTAGAAGCAAAACATACCCTAGTGGCCAGGTGCGACAAGCTAGAGATGGCAATCTCGAACATGTGCATGATGCAAGGACACCAGACAGGTGTTAACACTAACACACAACATGGCGGTACACCAAAATAATATGGAAATATGGCAATGGAACTGCAGAGGCTTCCAACCAAAAAGGAATGTCCTCCAACAGTTCATTTGGTCCACAGTAAAAAAGCCACACGTCATTCCACTACAGGAAACCCTCATAAAAACTGTGTCAATACCCGGCTATACAACACACACATGTCAGGAGGTAGGAAAACGAGGCATCAGTACCCTGGTAGCCAATCAATTCACTTTTATCGTACACGACATTGGCTGTAACTCCAACAAGGTCGAGCATTTGCTCATTGAAATTATTCCTGGGAGGTACCTCAAAGAGAGCATCTTCATCCTCAACATATACAGCTCGCCCAACGATCATAAACAGAGATTTACCAACATCATCAATAAGGCAGTGAGCCGGGCCAAGGCGTGTCCGTTACTGGTGGCAGGGGACTGCAACGCCTGGCACCAAGCGTGGGGCTATCCCCACTCCCGTCTCAAAGGAATAGACTTGTGGCAGGCCACAACCAACCACATCCTCCTACTTCTCACAGATCCGGCGTTCCCCACAAAAACCGGAAACTCCTGTACGCGCGACACTACTCCCGACCTGTGCTTCGTCAGGGGCTTCAAATCGGCCTCCTGGACCAATCTCAACGAGAATCTAGGAAGTGATCATAACGTTCTGGTCACAACCCTAGAGGTTGGATGCAAACCTCTACGTGAATTTGTGTTTACTGACTGGGAAGCCTTTGGAAAATCCGGAAAACGCGCTGCCAGCAAGAGCAACGGAGCACGATAGTTAACCTGGATCAATGGACCGAGCAGCTCAGGGCAGATATTAAAGCGGCGACTAGGAAGATACAGACCGACCTCGAAGTCGACCGGGTGGATAGTCGGCTGGCACACCTACTCGAAGCAAAAACATCGCTACTGAACAGGTGGAAAGGGCAAAGGCTCAATCGGCGGCTTAGAAGAAAGATCGCAGAGCTTAACAAAGCCATTGAGGAGCACTGTCGGGTACTAAGCCAACAGCAGTGGGATGAAATATGCAATTCGGTTGACGGACAAATGAGAGTGGGCGCCAAGTGGAATCTCCTCAAGCACCTACTTGACGCAACCAATGCTAGATCCAACCAAAGTACTGGAGAGAATCGTACATGAGACCACTCGCCAAGAAGACGTGTCGAAAGGCCTGGATAACCTCGCTTGTCGGTATCTCCCCCTGGGCTTGGCCAACCCAGACGACTACCCAACGTATAGGGGCGGTTCGTGCCACGAGTTGGACGCCCCCTTCAAAGTCTACGAGGTCAGGAAGGCCCTACACTGCCTCAATGCCAGGTCCGCGCCAGGGCCTGATTAAATCACCAATAAGGCTCTTAGAAACCTTGACGACGACTCCATAGCGTGGCTTACAGAAGAAATCAACAAGGCCTGGCAAACAGGTGAAGTCCCACGAGGTTGGAAAGAGGCTCTGGTAATCCTCATTCCGAAGCCCGGCAATGCTCCAAACCTATCCAACCTCAGACTGATTTCCCTTACATGCTGCGTAGGAAAGGTAGCGGAACACGTAATTCACAATCGGATTTCTAAGCACGTTGAACGGAGCGGTCTCCTTCCCTACAACGTGGTGGGCTTCCGACCATGCAATGAGATTAATCTAGACTGAAATCATAGACCAAGATACGAGAGACGTGCGGGGAATTCTCGGGCTTGATCTAGAGAAGGCCTTCGACAACATATCACACCGACATATTCTGGAATCCATCTCGGATCTTAACTTAGGACAACCCTTTCACGGTTACGTAAGATCATTCCTGGAGAACCGCAAAACCACGTTAAAGCTTGGAGACCACAAATCAAGGGTATTCACTCGGACCCAAAGGCGTGCCTCAGGGAGCAGTGCTATTGCCCTTGTTGTTCAACCTAGCCCTCAGGCAACTGTCGGTATCCCTGTCGGGAATCGAAAGAGTTCACCACACGATATACGCCGATGACATCACTATCTGGTGCGCCGGCGGCAGCGAAGGGCAAGTGGAATCGAGCCTACAAGAAGCAGCCGACCGTACTGAAACCTTCCTCGATGGCACAGGCCTACGATGCTCGACAACCAAGTCTGAACTACTTCTCTACAGACCGGTCCGCAAAGGTCCTAAACCCAGCGGTTGGAAGCTCTGGACGAAGTTTACATAGAACTACACACCCAAAGCGGGGCGAGCATTCCTAGGGTCGACACCCTAAAGGTGCTGGGAATGTTCATCGAGTCTACCGGAGGTAACATTACGACGCTCAGAAAAATCACGACCAAGACGGAGTGCATGATTGGATTAAATAACAGAATCTCCAACAAGAGGAGCGGTATGCGTGAAATATCCGTAGGAGACTACGGATATTCCACGCATTCTTAATGAGTCACATAATTTACGTGGCTGCAATGCACAAGTGGTACGCTTCTGAAAGGCACAAGCTGGACATGGTCATCCGTAAAAGCATCAAAAAAGTGATAGGAGTACTAATAAACGCCAGCACGGACCGCCTTCTTCAACTAGGTGTACATAATACACTCGATGAAATCATCGAAGCTCAGGAAACGGCTCAAGTATCACGACTCTCTAGCACCCCTGCGGGGAGGGAGATTCTCGCGGTCTTAGGAATCGGCTCCACTGTAGTGATGGAACGCACATGTGAAATGTCAGATTACCTACGGGACAACATTACGGTTGCTCCTTTTCCCAAAAACGTGCATCCACAACACAATGCGAGCTGGCGCAAAGCTAGGGCTGTGGCATTGCTCCGGAGGATAAAAGCCTCGCCTCACACGGCCACTTTCGTTGACGCGGCCCAGTACGAGCACACATCAGACTTCGTCGCAACGGTAGTCAATCACGACGGACACGTCACTTGTACGGCCCCCATCAGAGACAGCACCCCGGCTAGGGCAGAGCAGGCTGCGATCGCTCTTGCACTTCTCGACGATGAGAGAGCTGAAATATTTACTGACTCGAGGGCGGCGGTTCGGGCATTTGCCTTTGGTGCCATCGCCGAGGAAGCTCATCGAATTCTCAAAGGCAAAGTCATCCAGCCACATGCAATCACGTAGTTCCCGGCCCATCTCGAACCCCAACTCAACTCTCTCCGCAACCTCAATGACATCGCACACGTCCAAGCGCGCGAACTAACCCTCCGCGCTGACGCCACTGCAAGTCGAGGCTCCATCGATTCTAGGTTCGTCGAGTTCCGTGACACTCTCTCCACCTTCAACGAGGTTACCAAACACTACTACCTTGGTAGAAGACTATACCCTCCCCCACACGGGACACTAACCAGACCTCAAGCTGTCACACTACGCATGCTTCAGACGGGATCATATCCCAACCTGAATTTATTTCACTACATCAATCCAGACTGCCCTAGCTGCGGACAATTTAGTACTTTGGACCACATGCTCTGGGGATGCCCCTCGTTACAGAGGGGCCCGCATCGATGCACTGCAGAGGAGTGGAGCTCTGCTCTTCGGAGCTCAGACCAGTCACGCCAATTTTGGGCTGTTCAGAGAGCCCACGATGCGGTGCTGGAGCTTGGTCTCCCCGTCCCGACGTGGGTGCGGCCCGCGGCTTCGTCGCCTCCCTGAGAGGGGGCAATGGAGCTTCTCAGGACCTTCATTAAAGTTCTTTGTCTGTCTGTCTGTCGTTTTCACTCAACACTGCTGTATATATTGTAGAGATCAAAAACGATCTGAAAGTTATTGACACAGAGAACTGACATCCTTTTTTTTCCTGCTGCGCTAAGTTCCTAATGACCCATTTATCACGGCTGGAAGCCTACTTTGCTTCAGGAAACGAAATTACTCCTGTGGCATGGCCCTTTCGTAAGCCGCGCAGCGTTGAGGTAGCAACCTTAAGCAAATGGTTAGAACTGTCAATAGCTGTTGTGATCAGCATGCGAAATCCATAGGCAAGAACTCAAACTAAGTGGTTATGCGAATAATTTGCCGTCTATAAATATCAACACACAGACAGTGCAATCATGGTTACAGGTCATAAATGTTTTATTGTTTAAAGCAGAACAAAGTTTATATATGTGCGTACGTGCTCATGGAGGTACTAATAGGCACCGATTTTATTTGCAATGTATAAATGAAACAAATCTTGTATACAGAACAGGGTACTAAGAAACACACACACACACACACACACACACACACACACACACACACACACACACACACACACACACACACACACACACACACACACACACACACACACACACACACACACACACACACACACACACACACACACACACACACACACACACACACACACGCACGCACGCACGCACGCACGCACGCACGCACCACACACACACACACACACACACACACACACACACACACACACACACACACACACACACACACACACACACACACACACACACACACACACACACACACACTCCAATTCCAATTCTCGAAGTGCTCACGAACACTCGGCATGCACAATAGCGATACCTTTTCGGTGGTGCCTTTGTAGCCAGAACGGCCTTACGCAACACACCTGAACGGCATCGTCACGCGAACGTGCCACTTCAATTGTAGAATGCCAGAATTCGGATCTTGCTTAAAAATCAATTACAAATATTAAGTACGCGTCCAAACATTCAGCCCACGCCATCCGCATCATCAGTATCTCCGGGCTTAACACGGAGAAAGGTGGCCTCTAAGCTGCGGTGGCGCCGCCGCGCGGCGGCTTCATGCGACATATCAAGCTCTCCCATAGAGTGACGGTGGAGTTTCGGGACCAGAAAAGTATTGAGGGACTATGGTATCATGAAGCACACCTGATTGTGGTTAAATAAATAGCTGCAAATTGAAACATGACATTCTGTATACACAGTATCTACAGTTAGTCTTCAAGCAGTTTACGCCACTCTCCTATGAAGCCGCTCCTCCAGCTTACGCTGTGTGACTTTTTTTTTTTACTTTTCGAGACTTCAGCTTATGATTTCCTATCTTCATGAATACAAGCAGGCAGTGCGTTGCTCTGCGTGAATATGTTACGAGATTACATCACCACTAGTTTCGCATAAATCTACATTTCACGAGGTGAACACGTGTTCACGGTATAACTCTCTCTTGCTACATAACATTTAAAGGGTGTCACAGGCGGCTCGACTCTTGCACCATCACGCTCAGCCATGCTTGGTGTCGCCGTCGCTTTGCTCTGCATGCCAACATGATGCCTTCTGGTAAAACAATGACGAGCAAACTTCTGACCTTGTGCTCGGCCAGCACGAAACTGAAAGGCTGGTAGACGATTTATATATAAAAAAACAATTATGGGGTTGTATGTGCCAAAACCACGATCTAATTATGAGGCACTCCGTAGTGGGGGACTCCGAAATAATTTGGACCGCTAGGGGTTCTTTAACGTGCACCTAAATCTAAGTATAAGGATGTTTTTTCGCATTTCGCCTCCATCGAAATGCGGCCGCCGTGGCCGGAATTCCATCCTGCGACCTCGTGTTAGCAGCCCAACACCACAGCCACTAAGCAACCACGGCGGCTACGATTTATGAAACGGCACCGTTGCAGGAAGGAGCCTCAAGAATCAACGGGAAACAATGCTTCCTCCAACTTTACCCTTGGCGAGAGACTGGAATGGATGAGACCGTTCCTGATATATAAGATAGATGTGTCCAGGTACATTTCGTTTTAGGAGTCATGACTCCTACAACAGCGCAAGACAGGGGTAATTGGAGATCACAGGGAGAAGCCTTCGTCCTGCAGGGGACATAAATAAAGGCTGATGATGATGACATTTAATTTTCTGAGGCACGAAAAACATGTCACAAACATGCGTACATTTTAACAGAATACACATGCAACAACGAAATGTTTAAGTATTCCTTCTTCCCCCTCACAGTAGCTGAATGGAACCGACTCGATGCTACTATAACCGACATAGAATCGTTATCCGAATTTACCTCACAAGTAGAAGCTGGAGTACATAAATGGAATAATTTATCATCGCATGAATCATCGTCACAAATTTTGCATTGTGTTGCTTTCGACGTCCCCTTTTTCTTTTTCCTTTTTTCCCGTTGGTTATATATGGACGTAAGCTACGCTCTGTTCCCAAAAGAAATGTTACTGTATTACTTCTAGTCCTACGAAGACTATTGTAACTGCCATTTTCCTGATAATTGCTTGTCTAGATTTTTATTTTATTGCGATAGCAATTATATGGACACTTCAACCGGATTTCTGCCGTCGGCGTCGCCGTCGCCGTGAGGTTCCCTATAGATAAAATCTTCACCGCGCGCCGTATGCCCGAGCGGAAGCGTGCGGGGACGCGCGCTCATGGAGAGAGAACGCACTCAATCACCCACGCGCAAGCAAGGAAGCGGGAAGCCAGCGCCGGAGGGAGCGGGGGGGGGGGGGGGGCGCACTTCTACTCTGCCAACAACCGCGCTCATCGCTCGCCGCACCGTCTCTTGTCTCCACACGGCTCTGACCTTTATGCACTGTGCATTCGCCGCTCAGTTTCTGTTGAAGCAATACACCGCACGTACCTTCGCCCGCTGCAGCGTATGGGCTTGCTGCCAGCGTTTTGACAGTCGTTGTCTGCAGTCATTCAGTGTGATCTATTCATGTTTGTTTGTGCGCGCTCACACCACGCTTGTTCATTCGGTTAGTAATAGTCGGGCTACATTTTCCAACGCACGCTACACATGTAATGCTGCCCGGATCGGCAGTGCAGCGCTACAGGTGTGTCCCTTCGCACGCGCGCTGCCCACGGGAAGCGCTTCTCATCAACACCACCGTTTCACACGCGCCTTCTCGTGGTCATCGAGTCTCTCTTCATGTCGGTCTACTTACGCCGCAGCACACCTGCTTACTTAATCAGCTCATGTTTACTACAATTCATATTGCTACCAAAGCCGCTCACCTTACTTCGTATGACATTGCTGTGTTGCTATCGCATTCATTGCTTCGCCCTTAGGGCGAAACTGTGACATTTTTTTTCTGAACTCGTTTCTTTTCTCTCTCAAAATGTATATGTTTTAAGCGCATCTCTTCACACAACTTTAAACTTTCTTGACGCGTTAAGTGTTACCTTTCCGTTCGTTCCTATTACATGTATAACTGGTTGCCTACGTGTTCTTCACTGCTAGTATTATGTTAGTTAACTGTCATGTGAAAATATGCATTTGTGTTCCTAAACTCAGCTTCCTTCTTATATTATCATCCTTGGGCAATTGTTTCCTTTTTATTTTCCTTTCAATTAACTCTTCAACCTAGATGTTCTTTCACCATGTTTTATGCGTAAATAATGAGTACTGATCTAAAGCGTACTGCGACGCTCTCGAATGAGAGTAGCAGTATTGTAAAGAAATAAATATAAATAAATAAATATATAGACATACATATTAGGATGTATTATCTACCTGAAATATAAGCTTCTTTTGAGTTATAATCGACTGCTGCAATGTCGAATCAGGCTGCAGATAATGTGAACAACACACTGAGAGCTTATTTATTTATTTATTTATTTATTTACAATACATGTCTCACGTAAGAGTGTGAATAGAAAGTGGATGATGCCACTAAGTACAAATGTATGATAGAGCGTGCATAGAAAATCACTCAGACATCGATGGCAAATTAAAATATTTACGTAGTAAACAGAAATTGGCCAATATGCGTGGAACATTTATAGGCAAATTAATCAGGCACGCATCAAAAGCGCAATAGCAAGAATCAATAACAAAGAGTTGCTAGTGTGATCCACTCCGCGGGAATGCAAGAAAAGTAGTACAAAACATATGACGGCATTCGTAATAACAAGGACCAGGAGAGGCAAATATTTCCCGTTTTTTTATTGAGGAAAGGCAAGTACATGTGTTTTTCCGCACGGCCAGATATCGGTAATAGGCTGATGCTTGATATGACTGGGCGATAGGCTGACATGTAGGCAAGGGGATGCATGAATAAACATGTTTACAACGTCTGATTAGCTCAAGCAGGCTAGGATAGCTATTTCTCACCGCCGTGTTTCAAGATAGCTGCCAAAAAATCATCATCATCATCATCATCATCATCCCTTGTTTCCACACTGTTGATCATTTCAAGTCAGTATCTATCCTGTGAACCATCTGTATTGGTTAAATAAAATGGGTAGTTACACCTTTGAATTCCATTGTTGCTGTACTTGAAAAGAATATTTTAACTCGGTAGGAGCTGAATGTGAACTTAAGTATCCGGCTGACGTCACTGATTTCTAGGAACTTGAGGTTCTCTTATATTCCAATACAAGAGCTGAACACATACGCCGCGTCGTGTGAGCAAGTGTGTTGCTATGTGCAGAGTACTAATTAGTTGTTTTTCTCTTTGTTTCGTTTTTTTTTTCGGCTCGAAACGAATACCTGGCAGAGAATTCGGTTTCTCAAGAGACAAATACAGATACGAGAATCTGTGCCGATCTGTGTACATAGCTACGTGTATGACTGAATACTCGTGAACATATATTCATCAACCTGTCAGTATAGAGCTAAAGTACAACCATAAGCGCAGTTGGCGCGGCTAAACATTTTCATCGAGCGGCCGCGGCAGTAGTGCAGAGTCTGACGTTCATCTGTTCTTCATGTTTGCACACATACATCCGACCTTCCATAGCACTGCGTGTCGATGAGCGTAATGAAGTATGCGGCAACGTTGTTTACAAGGAGTTCCGGAGACGATTTGACACAAGCATGCATGCGCCATGTTTGATCATGTCAGTGAGGAAAGGATCCGCTGATCAATGTTACGAAACCAACATGCCGTTAACAAAGCTTGTAAAACAATGATCTTACCGTGACAAGGAGATATTACTCTAAACTCTGTACAAAACTGTGTTTAAACTGGAAGTAACGTCGACCAGTCTAGTCGCCTCTATGTGCGGTCCCTCGTTATGCCATCAACGCAGCATGAATTCAACTGACATTCGTTACGACACAAACAAGGAAGGCCGCACTACTTCAGTTGTTGGCATCTAATATGTTACGGTGCTGAATTTCTGCAACACAATTTTTCTTACCAAGTAGCCTTGTTGGGCGAGTTGGTACATGTTTGAAAGATAAAAAACGACAAGATTAAAACCTTGCTGTGTCCTTCATCGTCTCTGATAATTTCGTTCTCGTTTGTACGTTTCAAAAAATATTACATTTCTCATTAGCTGATACCATAATTACAGGTATCGATATTTTCTAGCCAGGCAATATCCCGTTTGGACTGGCACCCGACAGCACCTGATACGCGATCGCACGAAAACCCAACGATACAAAACGAGACATGCGAGATGTGCGAGGTATATTTAAACAAGGTTACATTGCACAAATCCTCGTTAATGGCTCGATGCAAGGGGATTCAAACGTAAAAAGCAGTTTGCGGGCCAAACTTAGCGAATGCATTCAACATCACTTTGGTGAAGCCACTATAGTCGGGTACAACTTTAGAAGGCAGCGTCATTTGCCCCCTCAAAGGCGGGTGCATACGAGCCTCCACCAATGGGCGCGCACTAAAGACTTGCGTCATGAGCCGGACGACCGGTGTCCCCGGCGGCGTAGAGCATGCAGCCCGCGCTTCAAGCCGGGGCGAGTCGCGTCAGCGGGACTATTTCTTTAGTCGCGGAGGAAATCGGCTGCTGGGCTTCGGTCATCTGGGCGGGGCCTCTGCTGATTTCTTAAGTTGTACTCGACTATAGACAATCTCGCGTTAATAAATTTACCTAGTTTTCATCAGAAAGCGCTAAACCTATTCGATATTATGGATAACTTACAATTTACTGAAATGGTCGTATAAAAAATGTCGCAGTTTCACCCGATAGGCAAAGCATCGAGTGCGATAGCAGAAGAGAGAAAGAAAGGGAAAGAAAGACACGGAGGTTAGCCAGTGTAAAAGCGGCTTGCATCCCTGTACTGGGGAAAGGGGCAAAGGGAATAAAAGGTGATAGAAGAAACAAATAAAAAATTGAAGTAAGAAAATTCGCGCAATAACGCGACCCTGCGCGCTACAACGTTCAAAGCCGGTCGCACAATTCCCAAGCCCTTAAGAACTTCAGCAGAGCCCTTAAGGCCTTGAGTGCTGAAGCCCGTCTAGACCAGTGTCCTAAAGCTTTTTCCTCTGTGAGGGGGCGATTGTCCAGTTTTTCAAGCGCAGTCGCGAGAACTTTTCTTGCCACATTCTAGCGGGGACCGTCCCAGAGGAGGTGCTTGATTGTTACCTCGCAGCCACAGTTGTCGCAAGCAGGGCTGTCAGCCATTCTAATGCGGAAGGAATAGGCGTTCGTGAATGCCACGCTGAGCCACAGGCGGCACAGAAGTGTTGCTTCCGTTCGTGGTAACCCTGGTGGAACACGGAGTTGCAGACGTGGATTCAATCTGTGGAGGCCTGCGTTGCTGAAGTCACTGGTGTTCCACAGAGTCTGCGAGCGAACGAAGTTTTGTGGCTGCGTCTGTTCTCGACAGTGGTATCGATACAATAGGGGCACTATCGTGGGCCGATCGGGCAGCGTCACCGATTGCAAATTAGTACACAACTATACGAACTAAGGAAGGTAGTTTTATCGGCCGTATAAACTTGTAAACATTCGCTTACTAACTAAATTAACAAGCATGGTACCACGCGTGCACGGGTAAACATGAACACATCTCTCTCGGTGACCGCGGAAACTGGCTGTCAAAACGGTGGAGAGAGGAGGCGCGGCAGCCGCAGCGAGCGAATAGGTGACCCGTAAAACGAGCAATCGCAGGGAATTGTGGGGCGCGCCGTCTGCTAGCAGCTTCAGGTTCGATGGACGGTGCGGCGGCATCGGCGGCATGCCCGGCGCACGTGTTTTTCTACGCGGTTTCAGCTGTCAGTCGTGCGAAGCTTTCCGTGGGCTTTGTCGACCATAAATGTACCATTCATGCAGCTGATTTCTAGGTTTCACTTCACTCTGGGCGCGATGATGACGAGCCAAGAAAGGCAAGGATACGCTTTTATTCATAAAGGAATTCTGGTTCTCGTTTCGGCGGCCTTTTTTGCTTCTGCACGGTTTAGCTTTACGACATTTGCCGTTGCTTGGACGCACCGTCACTGACTGCTCTGCCTGCGGGTCCGTCAGACAGGTGAAAAAGTTATCGTTATACGATAATTTATCAAGCGTATAGAAGCATTACTTAGAAAATCGGGTGCTGAGGCGATGGCCGCAGCGGGGCATGCTGCTCTGTCATCGTAGCTCAAAACCGATATCGTCGGTATAACGGCGCAACCAACGCTGAAAATGATATCTTTGCGTGCTGTCAACGGAATTATTGGTCTAGACTCTAGGTTCAATTGAAGTGGTACGTAGTTATTCGTTCTCGCTTTTTTATCAGCAATGGCCGTATCGCCGTTATATTACCGCTGCGCGTTATCTCTATCTGTGCTGAAGGAGCTAAGGTGGGCTAGTTGGTTGCGAGTATTATGTATGTATCTCGCTGTGTCCCGCTTAAATTCGCGCTGTAAAACCTCCTTTCATAGTACCTCTATATGTGCATGCGAGTACTGAAATAGTTCTGGTTGCCTGAGTCAATGTTAGAGAAAGAAATATCTTGGGGAATCATTCCGTGTCGGCCCTTACACAGCTCCGCCTGATAAGTGGCACAGTACGTTCGCCGCCTGATAAGTGGCACAGTACGTTCATTTTCTTTTTGTTCACGGATGGTCTCTGCTTTGTTACAGTTTTGAAAGTGGCAGCCATTCCTCTGATGCTTGTGCACAGCTGACTCAGCAAGGGTTGATCCAAGGCAGTTGTTACATGCGTTCACCTTTAACGCTTGAATTTGAGCAGCCAACAGCTGAACAGCCGACGATAGTTTTGCCTATGCACCTACCACCCGGTAATCTTCGCGTGGGACAAGCCGGACTGCAAGCGCAAGTGGCTCAGTTGCGCCGCTGAGCACGAGCTCGCGGGATCGAATCGCGGCCGCGGCGGCCGCATTTCGATGGAGGCGAAATGCGAAAACGCCCGTGTGCTTGCGTTGTAGTGTATGTTAAAGAACCCCAGGCGGTCAAAATTAATTCGGAGCCCTCCACTACGGCGTGCCTTAGGATCAGAACTGGTTTTAGCACATAAAACCCCAGAAAGAAGAACGGACTGCAATCGCATCAATTGACTTTAACGGCGAAGCGGTGGCGGCGACTGCGCTGACTCGAACCGGAAACAGCTAGCAGACGGCGCATCCCAGAATCCCTCGCTATTTTACGGGTCACCTATTGACCTTCGTGGCGTCTCTCGCTTCAACGCGAACTAAAAAACTACCGGCACCAGTTACACTTTGTCCACATCGCAGATCGCTTTGAAGACGAGCCTTGCGCGAGCGAGAAGTTTTTCCACGTCACAGATCGCTTTCAAGATACGGCTCCTGCCCGGTCGCTCCGTAAGCAGCCGCCGCCGGAGTAGAACGCATTAAAGGTGGAGGTAGTGGGTATCGATCCCGGCACCTCTCGCATGCTAAGCGCGCGCTTTACCATCTCAGCTACACGCCAGGACGAGAAAGTATCACTCGGATATCGTTGTTAGCGGTAACTGAGGTCGAACATGGGAGAGAAAGCTGTACGCGCTCTCATGACCTCGTTTCAGAACGTGGAAAACGATGCAATGTGATCGACGTGCTGTTGCTAATTTAAGCGATTGACATACCTCTCCATTTCAGCGCGTTCTCCGTCGTGCCCTTTGATATGTTTCAACTCATTGGAATGCATAGCCTGTGGAAAACGAGACTGTTGGATCGAAATGCCGAGCCCATAATTTTATCAGCAAATCATTTTATTCAAATGATCGTCCAACTGAGAGATTTATACGAACAAATCGAATTTATCCAGATTGGTATTCTGTATTGGTAAATGTTTTTCCTTAGCACCATTTTAGCATTTCTTGTGAAATTGACTGTGACATGAGCAGCGCGTTTCAAGAATGAAGTGGAACTCTATGGTGCTCTGTGGATGTGTCTTCGCGCCTTGCAACTAGAAGAGACTTAATAGTTTTTACCTCAGAATCATGTGTGCATGAAATAAATACCATGAAATACAAGAAAAGATACAGTAGGGGGTGCAGCTCAGATGGCAGAGCGCTCGCTTAGCATGCGGTATGTACTGGGGTTGATACCTAACATCTCTACTTCAGCACTTTTTTTTCCGTATTGAAAAGAAAGAATAAATACGTGAATTGTGGAGTTTAACGGCCACTAAACTGGATAGTGGGTTGTGGGGGACGTCTTAGTGGACGGTTCAGGGATAATTTTGACCTGTTGGGCTTCTTGCACTCTATGCACGGTATGCAGAAGCGTTATTGCATAACGCCCCATCGGAATGGGGCCGCCGCAGGGATCGTACCCGCGACCTCGCACTCAGCACCGTAGCGCCATAGTCGCTTATGTACCGCCACTAAGCATGTATGCTTACTGTACGAGTGAAAAACAGAAACGGGTTCTGAAGATACGGTTGACTTGTCAATTGGATGTGCGCCCGGATGAATCTTGTTGCCGCTTTACACAAGACACACTTTTCTTTTTTCATTTGTTAGTTCAGTCGAAACTGTTCAGAACAAGTAATAACGCATGTTGAAATCCTTTGGACAAACGTCTGCCGGTGGGTGTCGTTATCAGGAGATGCTTCAGCGAGTCCGACAGATGTTAATTCCACCTGGGATAATAAAAAAACTGCAGTTCGCAACACTTCCAGCTAAGATGAAGTTACAAGCAAGGAACTGTTTTGTTATGTCGTCGCGACTAATTGCCGCCTGTGTCCTCGGCCTCAAACAATTTATCACTGTGTTGTAGATTGGCGGAACGCTGTGTTCTTTTCGGGCATCCTACAGACAACACTAAAGAAGGATTCATAATGCAAAAAAGGTAAGACGTGCAGACACGGACACAAGAGAAGTGGACACCACGAACGCCGACTATTAACTGAAGGAAGCACTGAGGCGAAAAAAGAAAGAAGACACAAAACTCATCTGCGCAGGCTTTGGAATGGTAGCACCACATGTCAGTCGAGTACACGTGCGGGTCTACGTGAGAGATAACTGTTGAGGCATTTGATCTCTTCCTTATATAAGGTAATCGAAGACTGACTCACGCACGCACTTCCACCATTATTGATATCCCAAGCCTCGACCATCAGACGCGTATCTTTATTATTGCGATAGCAATTATATGGACACTTCAACCGGATTTCTGCCGTCGGCGTCGTCGTCGCCGTCGCCGTGAGGTTCCGTATAGATAAAATCTTCGCCGCGCGCCGTATGCCCCAGAGGCAGCGTGCGGGGACGCGCGCTATCACGGAGAGCGAACGCACTCAATCTCCCACTCGCAAGCAAGGAAGCGGGAAGCCAGCGCCGGAAGGAGCGGCGGGGGGGGGGGGGGGGGGGCACTTCTACGCTGCCAACAACCGCGCTCGTCGTTCGTTCGACCGCACCGTCTCTTATCTCCACACGGCTCTGATCTTTATGCGCCGTGCATTCGCCGCTCAGTTTCCGTTGAAGCGATAGACCGCACGTACCTTCCCCCGCTGCTGCGGCGTATATATGCGCTTGCTGCCAGCGTTTTGACAGTCGTTGTCTGCAGTCATTCAGTGTGATCTATTCATGTTTGTTTGTCCGTGCTCACACCACGCTTGTTCAATCAGTTAGTAATAGTCGGGCCACATTTTCCAACGCACGCTACACATGCAATGCTGCCCGGGTCGGCAGTGCAGCGCTACAGGTGTGTCCCTTCGCACGCGCTGCCCACGGGAAGCGCTTCTCATCAACACCACCGTTTCACACGCGCCTTCTCGTGGTCATCGAGTCTCTCTTCATGTCGGTCTACTTGCGCCGCAGCTCACCTGCTTACTTAATCTGCTCATGTTTACTACAATTCATATTGCTACGAAAGCCGCTCACCTTACTTCGTATGAAATTGCTGTGTTGCTATCGCATTCATCGCTTCGCCCTTAGGGCGAAACTGTGACATTTTTTTCTTATGCCTGTACAATATCATGCATTCATCTAACTCGGGCGTGCAGTTACAATCTTGGTAGTCTTTCAATGTAAGGAAAGATTGGAAGGCGATCCACCGGTTAACGACCTTTTATTAGCCTCTGATTGATACACCGCCCTATTTGCCCTTCGTAGAAATGGCCACAGCTAAAGGGAACTTTATATACCACACCCGTACGACAGTCAGTAAAATTGTTGTTCTTGATGTGCTTCACTGGACAAATATCTGTCCTTTTTTGCCTTTCACCTGCTCCTTTTTCCTCTGCACGGCAGCGCATATCTTACCTAGCTTATAGGGGGCAGTAAAAACAACAGTAACACCATATCTACTAGCAACTTTATTAAGGCTGTGCGATGCTGAATGAATGTAAGCAATAGCCACGACTGTTCTCTTGTCATTACTGCTCTCTGTAATCACGTCCGTGCCCTGCGAAATCGACTTCTTAGGCCTTCGGCTACAGTGGCCGCTGATACGCGAGGATAACCTGATTCTAATAGGCGCCGGACCTGCGCATTAAAACCGGCGCTCACTTTGTGCATGCACATCTGGTGAGAGAAGACTTAAGGCACGACATGGCAATTCCGTGTTATACTACTTTGGAATGCTTGGATTGAAAGTTTAACAATGGCTTCGACGATCTAGGGGAGCACTGCCAACACACACGATTTTGTTCGAAGACCAAGGAAATGTCTAGAAACTGTATCATGCGTCTCTGAGGCAATTCCTTGGTAAACTTTAATCCTCCTCCATTAAGTTTAAATTCCTCACTTACTGAGGCAGTAGCGGAATCAAATGCATCCCTATTGCAGAAACTCAGGTAATCGTTAGCGTAGCGAAATACCTTAACACAATCGCCCAACGCCTTCCCTAAGCAGCAGTCAATCTTGTTCGGGTAAATATCACAAAGAATAGGGGCAACCTTTGAACCAATACAAATTCCGGATTTCCGCAGAAACACGCCATCTCTCCACCCAACTCATTGCAGCCGACTCATTGCAGCCTGGGGTCCCAGAAGTCGTCTCGCCCATCCGCTCCGGGCAGTCGAAGGGCCGAAGATACGAGACATAATTGCTCGTCCATTCGCCCCAGGTGTCGCTAAATTAGTTGCCAGCTCCTGGGCGTCGAGAAGATGACATGACGAAGCGTGTAACAGCACTTCCCAGCTGCATCTCTGCCGGCGAAGCATTCTTTGTCCCTAGGGACCGCCAGGCATAACACTGCTCCCTCTCTCCTAGGCGACGTTGCACGTGCTTTCCTTCGCTGGCAGCAACCCGCGGGTCCCGTTTGTACGCGGAAAGGAGTCTCCCCTTGAGTTGCAGAGTTCACAGAAGGCGGCCCTCCCTCCAGTCAGGCACACACAAAGGGGCCCGTAATCACTGCGGGGCGCCCGCCAGACCGGCGATCACTCGAGGCACTCATAGCAAACTAGGGATCCAGCCTTCGTTTTTATTAGGCATGGTCTTTCGATAATCCTTTTCGCAGGGTTGTTACACGCCAATCGTAACAATGCGCAACGTAGGATTTCGCCCGAATAAGAGAAAGAAAGACGAATAACTAGTGGTCTCATGTCTTGACGGGTTATACGCGAATGTCACAAAGGCAATGCAACGTCCCAATGCTGGTGGTCGGCGGACACATACATTGCCAACATGCCGGTAATTGTTCGGTTCAGCCGCTCCATCAAGCCATTGGCCTGTGGATGGTAGGCCGTGGTCAGTTTGTCTTGCGTCGAGCGAGACCGTAGAATGTCCTCGATCACTTACGAATGGAACTATCTGCCCCGGTCAGTTAGGAGTTGCCGAGGTGCACTATGCTGCCGAATGACGTTATGGTGTAACAAGTCTGCAACGTCGGTCAGTGGCGTAGCCAGAAATTTTGTTCGGGGGGGGGGGGGGGGCTCAGGTTGCAGCACGGCCTCCTCCTTATAGAATTTGTCGAGGGATCAAATACATGAATAATAACTGCTTTGCCAATGCCATTGTACATTAGATGCTGCAAACGAATTATTGGACGCTACGCGCTGTCAAGTAAAATATGTATTTTTTCATAAAAGAATATATTCGTATGTCCCAAAAATTGTGGCAGAAATATCTGATAGAAATGCTGCCGCGTTTTTTTTGTCTATTTAATAAGAAAAGAAAATATCACACGAACTATATAACTACATCAGTTCGAAACCAGCAAAGCAGTGCATGCAGCTGATATGAAAAATGTAAAGGCCATGAAATAAATAAGTTGAGGACAAATATCTTGGTGAATCTTCATCATTGAAGAACCTTGTTTACATTTTTGCACATATGCAACGGCCAGGAAAAAGCCTCAATGACGCTGTCCCTCGTTGCAATAGATTGCGCAGGAGCACTGTTACCGGTCGTGTATTCTAATTACACCGAGATTATACTCGCAACAGTGAGTACAACTAAAAAGTAGGAGAGAGAGAGAGAGAAGTCGTAAGGGAAATGCAGGGAGGTTAAACATGCTGAGCCCGGTAGGCTACCCTGCACTGGGGAAGGGGTAGAAGGGATTGAAAGAGAAGGAAGAGAGAAGTTCACAGTTCACACGTTGCACATTTAAAGTTAAGCGTTCATCGCTGAGTTTCGTCACAGGCGGTCATACAGGCTTGTGCACTTCAAAAAACACAGCAGCGCCTTTGTAGCCCTGCACATAGCATACGCACGAGGCCACGCGCCCAAGATATTTTCCTCCGTAAAAAACCTCTCGTCTAAGTGCCCCAAAGCCGTCAGAAGGGCAATCCTCTCATCTTCGTATCTGTGGCACTCACATAAAAGTAGTTCTGCAAAATATACATTAGAAATGCGAAGATAGAATGGAATATACAAATGCGAAGATACAACTCGCTAAGGGCAAAAAAGAGTCGCTAGAAACAAAGTTCACTGCTTGTATACACAACACCTCGCCAGAAGATATTTAAATGTACGTCTAAGTCTCCAATCAATCTACGTATTTAAGCAAACGTCACTGTATATTATGCGTCAAACAAGACAAATAAACACGTTGCGGAGTCAGAGATAGTAAACTTTGCGCACAGAAAGACAGATGATCTAGGCAAGAACAAAACTATGATCGCAGACATCGTGATATGTACTCGGGCCATGCAGCGGTCGCGACAGCACCATACAGGTAGAATAATAGAGGAATAATGCAGAAATCAGTACGAAAATGTGAAATTCAACTGCCTGCACAGCGGCAACAATTATTCTGCACCCCAAATTAAAGGAGGCTATTGCTTCGTTTCAAAAAAGAAATAAAAGCAGGTAGCTAAAAAGGAAAGAAAAGGACAAACGAAAGCCACAGATGATGCGGCAAGTTGAACTACCCAATATCCGAGATTGCTTTTGGCAAACGCCGCGTGGGCCGGGCTTTCAATGAGCAAGGTCCGTCAAAATTGGTTATTGATGTCCTCGTAATTTTCGTATTTGCATGATAATTTTGATCATAATGCTAACTGCTGGAATAAACGGCTAAAATTTCTGCGGTTTTAAAAGCTAACGAACAGTCATGCGTTTTCATAATTACGAGCTTATGGACCTGAAGGAACAGAGCTTTTTACTTGCATTGATTTTTGCTGTTTCGCTATCTAAAGGACGAACTTCTCTCGGCGAGGAAGTTGAGCGAAGCGGTCAATGACTTCGGACACGTTGATGCCGACGTCTCTGTGAAGCGCCAGCCTAACCATAGAAGCGCCAGCCTAACCATTGCGTTCCACAGACATTGTAGAGCGCAAGTAGGTTTTTAGTAAACTCTTGTTGAAAAATATCTCTCTGCGCTGGCAGTGGTAACTGGAAGGATGACTAGAATCTGCAGCAGTTTGTGCACATTTACATAGAACCTGCAGTAGCAAAGAGAGAGGCATCTATTCCGGATCTAAAACCTAAAACACTCCCTCGGTCTCGTTGGTATCCTTGCTTAGGTAGCTTGCACAAACAGTGGGCTCTTCGATTCCAGCATGTCCGTCGTTTCGTCAGGAAGTATGGAGAAGCAGCCTGCTTTTGCAACTAGGCTTTCTTTGATAATTTGACCACAAATTTCTATAATTTGGTTTTGTGCATCTGGGCTTAAATACGAGGCATTACTGGGGCAACTTTCCAAATGGTTCCTCAGATATGTATCTCAACAATCAGCTCGCATGCGACGAAGCGCTCTGAAAATAGCTGTATTTTCCGTTGGGACTATGCTTAAATCCATAGGGCCACTGTCCCTGTGGCCACGGAGAGCCAGACCTTGTCGCCCGCAAAAAGAATTTCCTCAGTAATAGGCCATTTACTTTCTTCTGTTTTCTCATATTTTACTTTGCCTGCCCTGGTCCAGCTGACAAATCACATTGGGCGCGCTTCCTGAAAATGTTTGGAGGAAATTATCAGCTGCTAGCTCACAGTCGCGGTGATATTTAGTGTTTTCGTGTGTGTGGAAGATTGCGAGCGCATGCTTTCATTTCTGGAACGGCTTAGACACGAGGGCTCCAGTGCACGCATGTTGGCCCAAGTTTATAAGAGCATTAACTTCATAAAGTTCCAGAATTGAAAATCATTTAAACCATGCCTTTGGAAATGTTAGTGCACCTTTCGCGTCAAAAGTTTATGAGAACTTTATACCCATAAAGTATTGTTATAGAAATCCATGCGCTCCTTAGATTCCGCGGCCGCTGCGAGATGCCGCAACGCACCCGCTCGCTATCAAAAAGCCCTTGAAAGTTTGTGTTCGGATGGGGCTCCTTGCGTTACGTGACTCCAGGTGCTAGGGCGTTGCCACGAAATCGAGCTCGAGTTCGGAATGTTCGTGCCGAAATGTCTTTTCGAGTGTGAAAAAGACATTGTAGACAGAATCCATAATGATTCCCGGCGTCGGTGGTAGTTTTGGTCGGCGGTGCATGCCGGCACGAAAAAATTTCGGGGGGGGGGGGGCTAAAGCCCTGTAAGCCCCCCCTCCCCCCTTGCTACACCCCTGACGTCGGTCGCGCAGCTTGTGGGAAGAGCACTGCTGATCGCAAATCGCGTCACATAGTCTGTAGCGACGGCGACCCATCTATTTCCGAGACAAAGGAAACGGGGCAAGTAACCCAGGCAGCACAACCAGGCTGGCCCCAGCACGGCAATATCACGGCAAACACCGGCACATATATAGGCCCGAAACCGGCAGCGCTACCGGCGTCAAGAATGGCCCAGTGCGGCCATGCCACTAGAGGGCCTATTTCGGCCATCGTGTAGCAGTGCCAATACAGGCAGATAGCCGGCTCTGCCGTTCATTGCCATTCTAGTGTCCCACTTGCCTACTGGCAGCGCCGGTATTGGTCAATAGCCGGCTCTGCCACTTTTAGTCAATTTATTGTCCTGCATTACCCACTGTCATGACCATATTGGCAGATTGTGATGTATGTGGGCAATTCCGTTATTTCCTACGATTTTAAATTGCGCAAATATTGCATGGTAGCTCGATATAACATGTCATGATCTACTATAAAATCACCAAGTAATGATACATCATTTTTTATTTGTCTTAAAATAGGTTGGTACAGATTGTCGCTCGTATCCCCAATCCTGTGGGCCGTTTATTGGTTTTAAAATAGGTTGATACAGATTGTCGCTCGTATCCCCAATCCTGTGGGCCGCCTACGAAAGCTTTGTTTATGACGCTACGGGGGGTTGAGGCTGGGCTCGCAAAAGGGGCACTTGGAAGATGCTGAACGGGTTGAGCCGCTTCGGCGTAACGCCGCCTTCTGCGATTAGCACAGTCGACGGCGCCTGGCAGCCACATTCTTATCAAGTCTTGCGCTTGATTGATGTCGATCTCTGCGTCCACCAGGCACCATCTGTATACAATACATATATGTATATTATCCCAACACTGTCAGCAGTGCATAATATAAGCAAGAGGCACAAAACTGAGAAATTAAATGCGTATCACCCGTTCCCACTCTGCATAGCCACATGTTAAACAGTCTCTTGCTTTTCTTCCCATGCAGGCTGTACGGCAGTTGAACTGCATGGCCCATGATGGCGTTCATTATATTGAAGGCAACCTCCCACAGACATGTTTCTTCCATTCTGACAAGTTGTTGAAGCTAAAAAAAAGAAGCAGAAATACGCAAAAAGTAGGTAGGAAGTGCCGCTGCATCAAAATATGCGATTTTTGTTCTAACTAGCCAATTATGATGAATTATGCCTTCATCACAAGACTTCTCGTAAGTGTTTGTGGGTAGCTGTACTTAGCCTTTCGCAATGCGTAAGCTTTTAGAACAGAGGTAGCAAAGAAAGGGTCCATTATTTCATGATAAACACCTAAGCAAGCTACAACACAACAGATTATAGTTTTGCAGGAAGTTCTGAACACCAGTCAGCTCGCAGAATGTACTTCCTGAGTAAGGAATCACGACAATGCAACTTTGGTCTTCTTGAGTGTACCAGCCGAAATGTGCCGTGCTGCGTGTTTTCAAACAGACAGTGCGTTTCAGCTTACGCTGAAGCGGTGCAGCACCGTCTACGAACATAGTAAAAAGTGGCCTGATGTAATAGTTCAGCGGAAATCCGCTAGGTGGAGATAAGTAATTAAAGGGAAAGGGAGACTTCCACCCAAATGTAGCAATTGCTACAATGGAAACCCAACCGGGTTCCTCGAAAGAAAGCCTCGCCCTTGAGGAATAATTCAGCCTGGTCCGGGGCCGTACATTATCTCTGTAAAAATATGTCAGTTTCGCCCTAAGGGCGAAGCAATGAATCCGATAGCAAAACAGCAATGTCATACGAAGTAAGGTGAGCGGCTTTGGTAGCAATATGAATTGTAGTAAACATGACCTGATTAAGTAAGCAGGTGTGCTGCGGCGTAAGTAGACCGACATGAAGAGAGACCACGAGAAGGCGCGTGTGAAACGGTGGTGTTGATGAGAAGCGCTGCCCGTGGGCAGCGCGTGCGAAGGGACACACCTCTAGCGCTGCACTGCCGATCCGGGCAGCATTGCATGTGTAGCGTGCGTTGGAAAATGTGGCCCGACTATTACTAACTGTGGTGTGAGCGCGCACAAACAAACATGAATAGATCACACTGAATGACTGCAGACAACGACTGTCAAAACGCGGGCAGCAAGCGCATACGCCGCAGCAGCGGGCGAAGGTACGTGCGGTCTATCGCTTCAACGGAAACTGAGCGGCGAATGCACGGCGCATAAAGGTCAGAGCCGTGTGGAGTTAAGCGACGGTGCGAGCGAGCGACGAGCGCGGTTGTCGGCAGAGTAGAAGTACGCCCCCCCCCCCCCCCCCCCGCTCCCTCCGGCGCTGGCTTCCCGCTTTCTTGCTTGCGCGTGGGAGGTTGAGTGCTTTCGCTCTCCGTGATAGCGCGCGTCCCCGCACGCTTCCGCTCGGGCATACGGCGCGCGGCGAAGATTTTATCTATAGGGAACCTCACAGCGACGGCGACGCCGACGGCAGAAATCCGGTTGAAGTGTCCATATAATTGCTATCGCAATAAAACGAAAATACACGTATTAGGCAATGCACTTAGTTGAAACACTATACTTGAGAATAAAAATAAGACAATTGTACTTACCTTGCGATAATTGACTTTATTTCGCAGTAAATGCAGTTTTCCGACGTTTAGCTAGTTCATGTTTCGCCCGAAAGCCGCTGGTACTGAACACGTTACTGAACAAGCTGATGCATGCTTCGCAAGAAAAACATGCTGCAAGCAATGTGGGCAACGACAGCTCACAGGCAGCAGCGGAATGTGTACGGGTCCCTCGTTCGCTGGAGACCGAGCGTCACCACTTTTTTTTTCAGCGGGCGAGGTCCGCGCAGGGAGCAACAAATTTGACAGGGCATCATGCACGCTTCTTTGTGCACCCATCCGCGTCTGAGTAGCAGCGCAGTCTCTGCTGTGCGCGTTATAGACCGTGCATACCTTCGACACTGCAAAGCGAGGGAACGCAGGGAAAACGTGGTGAGAGTGGAACGCATTCTTGGTGTTTTGACGTCGCTTCGCCTGATAGTAGTGAAGAACGAGACGCGCACGTTTTTTCTTTTATTTATTTTTTCTTTTTGCAGAGGCTGCTGTGGCTGAACGAGCAGTAGCATTTGTGCGGATTATATTAAATATAACAGCTGAAATGTAAAACATGACAAACGAACCTGTAAAACAACTCAAAGTCATCAGTGAATGTTTTCATTGTTATTTTTTGCGCTGCTTATCCCAGGAGAATGGCAGAGCAAGACAAGTGTGCGCAAAGAGCTAGTCCGGCGCATAGCATTACTTGCTAACATGCCCCCATGCATTCCTTGCTTCTAGTTAAATAATACCACTTCCCCCCTTCGGAAAAAAAAAGAATAGACACAAAGCAGAGGCAGCCGTATCTAAGAAACCTCGCGAGAATACCTTACGCGGCGCATAACATATAAGTGAAGCCCAAAAAGCGAGTACAAGGATCTCGTTCAAGTTCGCCATATTAACTTACCTAATTATGTTAGTATAGTGTCAAAGCCCGAAGGCTTTACATAAAATAAGCGGGCAGTTTCTTTTTTCTTTTCATAAGCAAGAAAACTTCAAACGTGGCCGCTGCGAGAAGAAACGTAGGTGGGAGGTAGAAAAATATGTCCTTTAAGCAGCAGGAGAATCCTAATAAACAAATTCAAGCGAGATCGCATACGGCGACAAGGTAAACCAAGCGATGATTTTATAGAAGACGCACTGGCAACACATGAGTGATTGTATGTAACAAAACATGGACGGCAAGGTTTTGGACACTTTCGAGAGCTTGCGATATGGTATAGCAGCCGCTGGATTCCAGACAGAACTGGAGTACTCGAAGGGTAACCCCACCATGGATTTATAAAATAAAAGCTTCCCATGAAGAAGATTTCGGAGCAAGAAACCGAACATGCGGTTGGCATTGGTAAATTGAAAACTCCACATACATATTCCAAAAATGTTGTGTGTGATGTGTATACCGAGATATATACAAGAGGAAGAAGTTACCAGAGGTGTGTTGTTGAGGCTGTAATTGAGAGTCTGAATTTAATGAGGAATAAGGAAGCTTAAGTATGCCTCTTTGCAAAGACAAAGCAACAATAGGTTAATTGATTAGCTGATATAAGATGCAAACATCAGCGAACAATTTATTCAAATCTGCGTTGCTCTCACAAAATGAGTTCACCTACTTGAAAAATGATATATATTTTAGTAGTTTCTTTAGGAGTGAAGCTCCTTAGGGACGAGCCTTGTCTCTTTTCGCGCCATCGTAGCCACGCTAGTACTCGCCACTCCCGCTAGAGGCACAGCTGTGCTCTCTATCTCTTTCTCTATCGTTCCCGACGCGCGCGCGCTCTCTCTCTCTCGTCCGGAGCTAGGGGCGCTGCGGTGCACAAGGGCTAATTTAAAAAAAATAAAAATAATGAGAGGTATACGAAAATGCTAGATAAAGAACAGGTATAGTATACCTGAATAATTAAGCAGGCTAGGTCGCTATTTGTCGACGCCCCGTTTCAAAGGGGATGCCAATAAATCACCATCATCATCATCAGCTATATAAGCGCTGTATATACTGTACACATGTGCAGTGTATATATATATATATATATATATATATAACCTGCATAGTATACGTATGCCACGGAGTGTGGCGTCCATATATATATATATATATATATATATATATATATATATATATATAGGAAAATCAGAAGCACAACTTCGCGGTTATCTTAGGTTTAATATTTTCCCAACAGTTTCGGTCGGTGGACCGACCTTTTTCAAGGGATACAGGAAAATCTTGCAACAGTCCTTTTATATCTTCAGGCAGAGAAAGAAGGCGCCAAAAAAAGGGTGAGAAAGGAGAGATAGAGAGATATATGACAAAGTTGAACATGCAAAAAAAAAAAAAGGATGGAGAGTTAAAGGAAAGACCCCAAGACCTGGTCCTGCCAGACAAAGCAGAGGGCAAGGTCGCTGTTAAGCGTGTTTCACATGCACAATTGACGGACACGCCTGTCATGTTAAGTTGAACATGCAAAAAAAAAAGAAAAGGGAGGGAGGGAGAGTTAAAAGAAAGACACCAAGACCTGGTCGTGCCTGACAAAGCAAAGGGCAAGGTCGCTGTTAAGCGTGTTTCACATGCACAATTGACGGGCACGCCTGTCATGTTAAAAAAAAGAGAGAGAGAGAGAGAGTTAAAGGAAAGACACCAAGACCTGGTCGTGCCAGACGAAGCTTAGGGCAAGGTCGCTGTTAAGCGTCTTACACATGCACAATTGGCGGACACGCCTGTCATGTTAAGTTGAGCATACAAAAAAAAAAAGAGGGAGAGTTAAAGGAAAGACACCAAGACCTGGTCGTGCCAGACAAAGTAAAGGGCGAAAGACGAGAAACACGAAAGAAGAAGAAATAACCTGCAAACGCTTGGCCCATTGAAAAATCCAGTTACTACTATATATATATATATATATATATATATATATATATATATATGTGTGTGTGTGTGTGTGTGTGTGTGTGTGTGTGTGTGTAGTATATGTACGCCACGCTCCGTCTTCCAGAAGCCGGAACCGGAAGCCAGCTTCCGGAGAACGCTTCCGCCGTTTTGCCCGGCGCAAGCGTTCTTGTACTCGTAAACAATCTCCGATCGAATGATTCAACGCAATAACTAATATTAGGCGAAAGTTAGCACCCTTTGTAATAATACAAAAAATATGCCGAACATACATAATAATTTTGTAAGAAACAAAAAAAAATACCAGAATGATCTCGTTGCAGTTGGCGTGAGTGATGAAAAAATCAAATAAATATTGCGTGCTGTATAACATATATAATCGGGATTGGCCAGCGAATGCTGCGTGAAAAGTAACATTGCAATGCCGTCCTGTTTGACAGGCCGATATTTACGGGTCTATCAGAACTGCTAAAGAATGTGGCTATGCCTATAGCTTTGAACAGACGTTGTTAACTAATGTTTAGAGATCTACAGCCAATGACGGCACTCTAGCGGCGAAGCAGGCCCAAGACAGCCAGTTGCGTCGCCCGGCCTAGCCATTAACGGGCAAGGCAGGGCCAGCGCTGGATGTCTGTTACAGTGGCTTTGCCAGCACTGGCATTACGGAGGCAACGGCGGGCCTTCGCGGCCCAGCCAGTGCCGGCTGAAAACCATCATCGGCCCTACTTGGCCCCATGCTGCCTGGGAAGTCGAGGCTTACGCGATGAAACGGCTGATATGTATCGTCGAGAGGCTGAAGATGGCCAGCAGGCAGAAGCGGTGGCTTTTTCCGGCGCTGACAAAGGTCACACGAGGCCACGTAACGGCGCGCCGAGCGGGACATGCCTGACCAGTAGAACCGACGGCGTGCGCGATCGTAAGCGCGTGAAACGCCGAGGTGACCCGCTGTTGGCGCATCATGAAGCTGGGCCAGAACAGTCGGGCGGAGGTGTGCCGGCATCCCAAGTAAGAGGTCAGGACCATCAGGAAGCAAACTGCGATGACGTAAAGTGTCATCGTGTAGCACAAAATGGTGGAGAGAGGCATCATGATCCTGGGATTTGAGACGGTCGGTAATCTTGCGTAGGAATGGGTCACGGCGTTGTTCAGCAGCAATGTTGAAGAGTTCGGAGATGGCAAGCACACAAGGATTGTAGTCGCTCGGTGCAGGTTCCGCTTGGTAGACGGGGTACCGGGAAAGGCAGTCGGCATCTCGATGCAAACGGCCAGGCTTGTAGATGAATGTTTATCAACATTCTTGAAGTCGTTATGCGCAGCGTCCAAGGCGACCCGGGGATCTTTGACGAAGATAGCCAGCAGAGAGAGTCAGCGCCAGTGTCGTGTTCTTCTTTGTCTGTGTCCTTGTCTATCCAGCGCTGTTAGTTTCCTAAACATGAATTCCCACCAACTTGCCCAAGTTTCACTTCTAGCCAGCAGAGAGCTTGATGGTCAGTGACGACGGTAAAAGTTCTGCCATGCAGACAAGGACGAAATTTTGCGACGGCCCAAACAAAAGCGAGACACTCTCTCTCTCCGTAATGGAATAATTCTGTTCAGCGGCGGAAGGAATCGAGGTGGCTGGCATACGCAATAACACATTCCTGACCATGTTGACGTTGAGCTAGAACAGCGCCGATGCCATGGCTACTCTAGCGTCCGTACGGACTTCCATGGTAGCAGAATCGTCAAAGTGAGCTAACTCAGGTGGCGTAGTGAGTAGTGCGATGAGCTACGAAAAGGCAAACGCTTGGGCAGGACATCAGGTAAAAGGAATGTTTTTCTTGAGCAGGCATGTGAGAGGCCGTGCTATCTCTACAAAGTCTTTCACAAAGCGACGAAAGTAAGAGCAGAGGCCAAAAACCTTGCACCTCCATCAAAGATGTTACGGGGAGATGTCAAAAGGGGTTTATGTACAATATTTAGAAGTGACAGCGAGTGCACCGCAACAACAAATATGGCGGGCCGGGATAGAGTTCGTGCGCTTTCTCGTTTGCTATGCTACTTCCAGTTCGTCCGCAGGATCGGTGCATGGCTCATAATAATATGGACACTCCAAGCGCATTTCTGCCGTCGCCGTCGCAGTGGGCGTGGACGTCATTGTGAGGTTCCGTATAAAGTTCAAACACGGTAACATCGTCGCCGTGCACTGTACGCTCGATGCGCGAGTATAAGCTTGCGAGGGTCAGCCGTCGATCGCGGCTCAATTGCTCGTGCGCAATCTCGCGCGTGCGAGATTGAGCCCCTCAATTTTTCTTTCTTCTTTCATGGTATTTGTTTCAGGCACACATGATTCCTGCGGTAAACAATAAGATAAGCGAGCTAAGAAGTCTCTTCTAGTTTCACGGCGAAGAAGACGCATCCACGGAGCACCATAGAGTTCCACTTCATTCTTGAAACGCGCTGCTCAAGTCACAGTCAATTTCACAAGAAATGCTAAAATGATGCTAAGGAAAAAAACACTTTACCAATACAGAATACCAATCTGTACAAATCCGTTTTGTTAGTATAGATCTTTCAGTTGGACGATCATTTGAATAAAATGATTTGCTGATAAAATTATGGGCTCGGCATTTCGATCCTACAGGCTTGTTTTCCACAGGCTATGCATTCCAATGAGTAGAAACATATCAAAGGGTACGACGGAGAACGCGCTGAAATGGAGAGGTATGTCAATCGCTTAAATTAGATCGAACGGGTGAAAGCAGAAGCTGCAACGAGACACACGCACTCTCCCTATCCGATTTTAAAATCCAATTACACCTGTCTTATGCAAACTGACACCGTCTTACGCCTAAACATTTCCTAATTCCATCACACCGCCTAATTCTCACCCTTGCTCGACTTAGTTTCCCTTCTCTTGGCACCCGTTCTGTAATGCGAATACACAACCGGTTATCTGGACTACGCATTACATGGCCCGCCAAACTGCATTTTGCCCCTCTTTATCTGAACCATAATATCGGCTATCCCGGTTTGCTCTTTAATCCACACCGCTTTGTTCCTGTCTCTAACGTTACGCATAGCAGTTGATTTTTTCGTTCCCTGTGTGTAACTTTGTTTCTTTGCATGAGTGTTTCCCGTCCACCCTCTGTCGTGCTGTGCGCTCTATGTTGTGATAGAGAAAGATGAAACTTTAATGTGTCCATGAGGGGGTCCGGTGGTGGCGGGGGTTTAGAGAGTAACTCCCGTCCTCCCCCCCCCCCCCCCCCCCTTGCTCTTCCTCAGACGGCGGCCAGTCCTTCCTTTCTGGCGGCGTCTTCGGCCATCCGGACGGCTCATAGCTGCTCTTCTGGGTCCAAGCTGAGCAGCAAAGTGTACCCCTGTTCGGCCATAGTTATGATGCGTGTAGTGTTAGCGCGGCGGGTGTTGGTGGGTGAGGCTTTAGGACATGCCTAGATAATGTGATCGAGGCTAGCGCGGGCCTCGCAGGCTTTGCAGATTGCACGCTTTGCGGGGTAAATGCGGTGGTTGAGCACGGGGTTTTGGAAAGTTCTCGTCTGAAGTAGTTGCCAAGTGGTGGATTCAGATTTATTCAGTGTTTTGTGTGCTGGGGTGTAGCGTAACCGCTCTGTGCGGTAATGGAGGAGGATTTATCTTAATGTGACCATTCGGTCCCGCGCGTGACGTCGATGCAGAACAGAGGGCTCGTCAGAATCGGAAGACGCAGGAGATGGATGATGTGCCATGTGTGCGAGAGCTCAGGCGGCATCGTGGGCGGCTTCGTTTCCAGCCAGACCCGAGGGACCAGGGACCCAGATGATCTAGACACTACGTTGCCTTGAGGGGAGAGTGCCGGATAGTACCTTCTTGGTTGGGGGTGCTATCAGTCCTCTTGTGTAGATGCGAATGGCCGTTTCGGAAGCGCTTATGATGTATTGTGCATTGGTGGAGGTGTAGGCCAAAGCTATTCACGTTTCCTCTCTTTCTTCGGGTTGAGTAGTGACTATTGATGCAGCCGTTGCATAGAGCAGCTTGCAACATCGACACCGCATTGCAATGCCGACAACGCGTTCCAGCAGACCCGCTCCGTGAATGCGTCTCTCTCACTCTTGCACTCATTTGCTTTATCTCTCTCCAGAGCATAGCGCGCAAAACCTCTTCCGCTCGCTGAGCACGAGCGTGCGAACGCGCCAGCTGTGGATGAAGACGACGACGCTAGAACGCAATCATATGGTTCGCATAAATGCATGTTCTGTAAGCGTGGCTGTATACCGTAGTGGTTACGACGCTCGCCTTGGGACCGGGGGTCCGCGGGTTTGAATCCCGCCTCGGCATGGAAGTTTATTTTCACGCTATAGCATTTAGGGTGGCGTCGCTATAGCATTTAGGCCGGACGCTATAGCATCCGGCGTCGGCGTCGGCATTTCCGCCCGCAGCCGGGAAAACCATCCCCAACCACGCAGGCCCTCCAAGTGTATTTTACCACTAAAGTTGCTCACACTTTGTCTTGCATTCTTCACAAAGTAATTCCTCGGAATTTTGAGAGCGACAGCCCACAAACAAAACATGAAACATGTCGGTGTTTTGTCATGAAACAAAACACCGACAGCGCAAGCCTTTTATGCTAAATCTTCTCAGGCTGAAATATTAAAGGTGCGAACAATAAAAAAAGGCCGGCCCACGATAGACGCCGCGTTTCTACCAGAACGCCAACCTTAGTGTATAGTGTTCACCGCCAGCGTTTCCCGTTAAACATTACGGTTACATAAGCTGCAGTTGCCAGGAAGTGCGAGAAACAGTCAAGGATCTCTGAATGCTATCGCGTTCCACTCTTGAAGGCGAAGCAAGCGTCCTCCAAATTTTATTGCGATAGCAATTATATGGACACTTCAACAGGATTTCTTCCGTCGGCGTCGCCGTCGCCGTCGCCATGAGGTTCCCTATAGATAAAATCTTCGCCGCGCGCCGTATGCCCGAGCGGAAGCGTGCGGGGACGCGCGCTATCACGGAGAGCGAACGCACGCAATCTCCCACGCGCAAGCAAGGAAGCGGGAAGCCAGCGCCGGAGGGAGCGGGGGGGGGGGGGGGGGGGCGCACTTCTACTCTGCCAACAACCGCGCTCGTCGCTCGCTCGCACCGTCGCTTATCTCCACACGGCTCTGACCTGCATTCTCCGCTCAGTTTCCGTTGAGGCGATAGACCGCACCTACCTTCGCCCGCTGCGGCGTATGGGCTTGCTGCCAGCGTTTTGACAGTCGTTGTCTGCAGTCATTCAGTGTGATCTATTCATGTTTGTTTGTGCGCGCTCACACCACAGTTAGTAATAGTCGGGCCACATTTTCCCACGCACGCTACACATGCAATGCTGCCCTGATCGGCAGTGCAGCGCTACAGGTGTGTCCCTTCGCACGCGCTGCCCACGAGAAGCGCTTCTCATCAACACCACCGTTTCACACGCGCCTTCTTGTGGTCATCGAGTCTTTCTTCATGTCGGTCTACTTACGGCGCAGCACACCTGCTTACTTAATCAGCTCATGTTTACTACAATTCATATTGCTACCAAAGCCGCTCAGCTTACTTCGTATGACATTGCTGTGTTGCTATCGCATTCATTGCTTCGCCCTTAGGGCGAAACTGTGACATTTTTTTCTTTTATTTCTTTATAGTTTCTTGATACAAACCACAAACCACAAATTACGGCTGGCTTAAACAGCTTCGCTGTTAAAACAAAGCGCCTGGCCTTATGCGTCTGACCCTAACACAGGAATTCCTATCTTTTTATTGCGACAGCAATGATATGGACACTCCAAGCGGATTTCTGCCGTCGTCGTCCCCGTGACGTTCCGTACAAAGTCCAACGGTGATGAAATCGTCGCCGCGCGCTGTATGCTATATGTGAGAGTGAAAGCGCACGACGGACGCGCGCTTACATGGGGAGCGAACGCACGGCGGAGAGCAAACGCGACTTCTTCTGTTGCGCGAAAGGCCGTGGGGGGAAGGGAGAGAGGGAGGGGACGCGACGTTTAGCTGCGGCACCAAATGTGTATTTATATAAAAACGTTGCGAGGATACAAGGTGGTAAAGACTTCCGATGCTGCTCGACGACGTCGAAAGCCTCCGAGCCGCCGCCATAGGCATCGGCAAATCACCAACGCCACGCGCGTTACGCGGTAAAAAAAATCACAGCATATCCACGGGGTGAATGATGATGAGTGGGCGAAGCTCCGGAGGGAATCATCGGATCTCCCGCTTAAGGGGACGCTAGCACAAACGCGTTAGAGACGTGCAGTACTCTCTAGTAAGGGGGAGCGGCCACAGCGTCTTACGCAGCCATTTACACATGCCGGAACGTGCACCGCGTTTGCCGACGCCATCACATGACTGCTGAGAGAGTATACCCCCCGTATTCATAAGCGCTCCTCGACTTGAACTTGACGTGCCACCGCCTTGGGCAGCGCGTTCGAAACGCGTTGAAGGTAAGGCGGAGAGGCCACAGCGTCTTACACCAGCTTCTTACACGGGCCGTAACGCGCTAGCACAAATGCGTTAGAAACGCGCTAGAAACGCGGCCTTTCGTTAATGTTGGGTACATAGAGAAAGAAAAAAAAGTTAAAGAGTGGACACTCCCATAGACCCCGGCGGCCCAATCGACTCTAGCGCACCTGGTGGTTGGTGAGAGCAACTGGCCTGCGCTTCCCGTTTCGGTTTCACTGGCGCGAATTTTGGATTACTGTGCGCAACCGACGTTTGGCTATGGCGAAAGTTAATGATTTCAGACCACTTTTCTCCGCCCAAATAGCAATGCTATTGTTTGTCGTTTTGATTTAGCGATTCCCTATTTGTTTTAGCTCAAAACTGTGCGTGCGAATTGAGGTCATGACGTAATCTTTATTTCGACTAAGTTATAATAGAAAGATATGCAGGTAATCATAATTCACTACGGCTTTATTCATCGCGCTTTTCTTTTGGAACAAGCGGTCAATCTATATATCAATCAAAGAGACAGAGTACCCGCAATGTTTTTATTCCAAGGCAAGGTAGAGGCTGAGCATATAAAAAGCACAAAATGAGAAGAACATCACACAGAAATGCAAAGTAGACAACAAATGCATCTAGACTTACAAATAAATTCTAACAAATAGAGTGAGAACACAGACAACGCACACATCGCTAGAGTTGGCAGTAGCCGACAAGCTGGTGAAGAATGACGCACTGGGCAAGTGGGTAAGGATCTATATGGATCTATGGCAAAAACTCAGCGCACAAAGTTGATAAAGAAGGAAGAAGTGACGTATCACAGCAATAAAGTCCCGAGTCACGACTCGGGTTAACAGAAGTAATGCACAGAAAAGAAAAAGCGTACAGAAACCACACGACACAATATATCAGAAAAGCAAAAATACAGTGTGTTGGCTGTTCTTAAGAGCAACTTGCCCAAAATGAGAAAAAAAAGCGAACTTGATGCTTCAACGTTGCCTGTTCGTCCTCGGAAAGGTAGGGCAGCTTGCCCACAATGTGAAAGACAGACTTTATGCTACAACACTTGCAGACCTGTTGCCTCTTTTTATGTGTCGCTCTCATCAAAAACTTAGAGCCCAAGTTACTTGCGTCTGGGCGTTGCTGTGACGCTTCCAAGTTGAAATAGATGGTAGTCATCACTTGTCCAAAATTGTGGACCTTAATTGGTGCTACAAAGCGGTATCAGAGGGCTAACAGCCGAGGAAAACCACTTTCGCTCATTATTTTTCAAAAAGGCTGCACACAGTGCATTATCACTGTCATTGTTTTTCACAAAGGCTGTACACAGTGCGTTATCACTGTCATCATTTTTTACAAAGGCTGTACATATTGCGTTATCACTCTGATTGTTTTTCACAAAGGCTGTACATAGTGCATTATCACTGTCATTGTTTTTCACAAAGGCTGTACACAGTGCGTTATCACTCATTTTTTTACAAAGGCTGTACATAGTGCCTTATCACTGTCATTGTTTTTCACAAAGGCTGTACATAGTGCATTATCACGGTCATTGTTTTTCACAAAGGCTGTACAGTGCATTGTCACTGTCATCATTTTTTTACAAAGGCTGTACATAGTACCTTATCACTGTCATTATTTTTCACAAAGGCTGTACACAGTGCGTTAACACTGTCATTATTTTTCACAAAGGCTGTACACAGTGCGTTAACACTGTCATTATTTTTCACAAAGGCTGTACACAGTGCGCTATGACTCACAAGCTATGATAATAAAGGGGCAGCGTCCGCAACCCCATCAACAGCTGCAGTTTTGGACAATCTTATGAAAAGTTTTGTTGGGCGTGGTGAGGAGGTTGACGAGAAGCTAATATACGAAAGGCATGAAAATGTGAACCATGCCCACTTCATACTGTGTTCCTTACCCGCTTGAATATATTTCAACACGCGCTTTTGCTATCGTTATATTACTTCAGCTGGAGAGATAAAGTGCACATAGTGACCGACGACCCACACTAACGTGCTGAGTTCGCCCGCATATGCTACAAAAATACAGAGAGGCTACCAAGCATAATTTCTTTTTAAGGTCATACTCTTCATAGTGGGTAAACAAAAGAATGGACATAACGAAGGAGTGGTTAGTCCCGTTGAACTTGATAGAGGGCCATAATGAGGTCTGATGTAACGAAGTAATGACTATAACAAAGCTATTGCAGGATTCGGTTCAACTTGAATGCTTTTGTGTAAAGCAGCCGCTAATTGCTAAGCTTTGAACTTGTCAAGCTGTATACCTGAAATTGAAGACTGGAACCTAACCCTGTCTAAGTTTCGGTTCACAAAACGCACATGCCAACATAAACGAACCCGGCAAAACATTTTCAGAAACTTCTCGCGACACCCAGCAGAGCAGAAATGAAATTGCCAACACTTGAGAGATGGTGATACAAAACATCAGACACTTTCAGGTGATGTGCAGTGGCCTCAATAATGGCAAGAAAGTGACATTCAAAAGCTGCTTCCGATGGCACAGTTAGATTTCCGAAAAGTTTGCTGGGGACGTGGTATGCTTTGAGCATTGTGAAATACTGATGGGTCCCCTTTAGTGTCTCGCTGTCGTCTATCAATATCTGTGGGCAACTGCAAGTATCACGTGCATTCCGAAGAAAGTATTTGATGAGAAAACCAGCTACATAATATGTAGCGGAGTCATCAATAATATGGGAGTGAATGTTGGTCGCAAGTTCAGAGAGATCGTCTAGAGCGGGAAAGTCGTCAGGCTGTGGCTGTGCACACTCCTCATTATCCACAAGAGACGCACTAGCGAGGGAGAATGGCGAGAGCTCCTGAAGGAGGTCACATTCATAATCCTCGACATTTCCGTATTCTGACAGTTTGAAGAGTTTTCTTATGCAGACGTATTTCAGGCCACAAATAAATTGTTCTACATTGGGGTTGGTGTTGCAACCTTGCTTTTGCCTTATGTGGCCAAATATGTTCTCCAGAGGATCCTGTTGAAGTCTGCGTGTTAGCAGGTATTCAAAATTGTAATTTTTGGAGAGGTCGTCCCACAGTTGACAAATAGCCTGAATTGTGATTTGCCAACCAACGACGGTTTGTGGTTGACGTCTGCCATCAAACGTCCATGATGCAATCCAGGGAGGCTGGCCTCGAAGGAAGTCAATCAGCTCTGAATCCTCTTTCACGATTGCATGCCGGAGCTTTTGCGAAGTTTTCTATTTACTCGAGCTGTTCAAGGCATCGAAAATCCTGTCCATACGATCACAAAATTGTGCTGTAGTGATGGCCGAGGCCGGCAGCACTTTCGCATACACCAATGCCGTGATAGCAATCGAAACTGATGCACTGAGGACCTGCGTTGCTCTGCTGACCTTCATATTAGAAAAAGGTTTCTGATGAATGTGCCTTTCAGTCAACTTTGGAGCCAATCGCAACCGCAACTCATGTGAGGATTGGTAAAGGCTTACAATGTGGGACCAGTCAACGATGTCATCCCAGTGGCGTAGCCAGAAATTTTGTTCGGGGGGGGCTGAGGTTGCAGCGCGGCCTCCTCCTTATAGAATTTGTCGAGGGATCAAATACATGAATAATAACTGCATTGCCAATGCCATTGTATGTTAGATGCTGCAAACGAAATATTGAACGCTACGCACTGTCAAGTAAAATATGTATTTTTTCAGAAAAGAATACATTCGTATGTCCTAAAAATTCTGGCAGAAATAACTGATATCAATGCGGCTGCGTTTTTTTTTGTCTATTTAATAAGGAAAGAAAACATCACACGGACATTAGAACTATATGAGTTCGAAACCAGCAAAGCAGTGTATACAGCTGATATGAAGAACGTAAAGGCCATCTAATGAATAAGCTGAGGACAAATATTTTGATGAATCTTCGTCATTCAAGAACCTTATTTACATTTTTGCACATATGCAACGGCCAGGAAAAAACCTCAATGACGCTGTCCCTCGTTGCAATAGATTGCGCAGGAGCAGCTGTTACCGGTCGTGTATTGTAATTACACCGAGATGATACTCGCAACAGTGAGTACAAATAAAAAGTAGGAGAGAGAGAAGTCATAAGGGAAAGGCAGGGAGGTTAACCATGCTGAGCCCGGTAGGCTACCCTGCACGGGGGAAGGGCGAGAAGGGATTGAAAGATAAGGAAGAGAGAATTTCACAGTTCACACGTTGCACATTTACAGTTAAGCGTTCATCGCTGAGTTTCGTCACAGACGGTCATACAGGCTTGTGCACTTCAAAAAACACAGCAGCGCCTTTGTAACCCTGCACATACTAGATGCACGAGGCCACGCGCCCAAGATCTTTTCCTCCGTAAAAGGCCTGTCGTCTAAGTGCCCCAAAGCCGTCCGAAGGGCAATCCTCTAATCTTCGTATCTGTGGAAGTCACATAAAAGTAGGAGTTACGCAAAATATACATTAGAAATGCGAAGATAGAATGTAATATACAAATGCGAAGATAGAACTCGCTAAGGGCAAAAAAGAGTCGCTAGGAACAAAGTTCACTGCTTGTATACCGAACACCTCGCAAGAAGATATTTAAATATTCGTGTAAGTCTCCAATAAATCTACGTATTTAAGCAAACGTCACTGTATATTATGCGTCAAACAAGACAAATAAACACGTTGCGGAGTCAGACATAGTAAACTTTGCGCACAGAAAGACAGATGATCTTGGCAAGAACAAAACCATGATCGCGCAGACATCGTGATATGTACTCGGGCCATGCAGCGGTCGCCACAGCACCATACAGGTAGAATAATAGATGAATAATGCAGAAATCAGAACGAAAATGTGTAATTTAACTGCCTGCACAGCGGCAACAATTATTCTGCACCCAAAATTAAAGGAGGGTTTTGCTTCGTTTCAAAAAAGAAATAAAAGCAGGTAGCTAAAAAGGAAAGAAAAGGACAAACGAAAGCCACAGATTATGCGGCAAGTTGAACTACCCAATATCCCAGTGTGTTTTTGGCAAACGCATCGTGGGCCGGGCTTTCAATGAGCAAGGTCGGTCAAAATTGGTTATTGATGTCCTCGTAATTTTCGTATTCGCATGATCGATAATTTTGATCATGATGCTAACTGCTAGAATAAACGGCTAAAATTTCTGCAGTTTTAAAAGCTAACGAATTGCGAGCTTATGGACCTGAAGGAATAGAGCTTTTTACTTGCATTTATTTTTGCTGCTTCGCTATCTAAAGGACAAACTTCTCTCGGCGGGGAAGTTGAGCGAAGCGGTCAATGACTTCGGACACGTTGATGCCGACGTCTCTGTGGGTGTATAGAAGCACCAGTCTAACCATGCGTTCCACAGACATTGTAGAGCGCAAGTAGTTTTTTTAATAAACTCTCGTTAAAAAATATTCTCTCTGCGCTGGCAGTGGTCACTGGAAGGGTGACTAGAATCTGGAACAGTTTGTACACATTTACATAGAACCTGCAGTCGCAATGAGAGATGGGCATCTATTCCGGTGCTAAAACCTAAAACACTCCCTCGATGTCGTTGGCATCCTTGCTTAGGTATTTTGCACAAACATTAGGCTGTTCGATTCCGGCGATGTCCGTCGTTGCGTCAGCAAATACGGAGAAGCAGCCTGCTTTTGCAACTAGGCTTTCCTTGATAATTTCGCCTCAAATTTCTACAATTTGGTTTTGTGCATCTGGGCTTAAATACGAGGCATTACTGGGGCAACTTTCCAAATGGTTCTTCAGATATGTATCTCCCCAATCAGCTCGCATGCGAAGAAGCGCTTTGAAAATACCTGTATTTTCGGGGGGGGGGGGGGGCTATGCTTGAATCCATAGGGCCACTGTCCCTGTGGCCAACGAGAGCCAGAACTTGCAGCCCGCAAAAAGAATTTCCTCAATAATACGCCATTTCCTTTCTCCTGTTTTCTCAAATTTTACTTTGCCTGCCCTGGTCCAGCTGATCGATCACATTGGGCACGCGTCCTGAAAATGTTTGGAGAAAATTATCAGCTGCTAGCTCAAAGTCACGGTAATATTTAGTATTTTTGTGTGTGTGGAAGATTGCGAGCGCGTGCATTCATTTCTGGAACGGCTTGGACACGAGGGCTCGAGTGCACACATGTTGGTCCAAGTTTATAACAGCATTAACCCCATAAAGTTCCATACTTGAAAATATTTTAAAGCGCGCCTTTGGAAATGTCAGTGCACCTTTCGCGTCAAAAGTTTATGAGAACTTAACACCCATAAAATTTCGGAATTGAAATCTATGCTCTCCGTAGATTCCGCGGCCGCTTCGAGATGCCGCAACGCGCCCGCTCGCTATCGAAAAGCCATTGAAAGTTTGTGCTCGGATGGGGCTCCTTGCGTTACGTGACCTGAGGTGCCACGAAATCCACCACAGGTGCCACGAAATCCAGCCCGAGTTCGCAATGTTCGTGCCGAAATGTCTTTCGAGCGTGAAAAAGACATTGTAGACAGAATGCAGAATGATTGAACATAGCTCGCCTACACGAACATGTCGCAGCCTACGACACTAGGATACCTGAACAATTGAACATTCTGCACTCAAGAACGAATTATGGTCAATAAATTCTTCGACATACACTTCCGGCTTTACTCAATAACCTCGCCTTACGAGAAATAGACCTTCTGTCCTTATGCAGCCTGCACAACTACTTTCAGTCAAACTAATCCTTGTTGTTTAATGAGTTTGTTCATATGCTATACTGTATGACTTTTCCTCCCTTTATTTGCTTTAGTTTATGCTTCACTGAATATACTGTTATGTTAAGTTTTTTTTTCTATTTTTTTCTGTTTTCGTATAATAAGACTTTTTTATGTAATCTATAATGCTCATGTATAAATTCAATATTTCCTTGTTAATGCAGACTACTTGTTTTTCTAATTGTTGAAGTGTATTACTACCTGTCTCGTATACACATTTTTTTTAATTGACACCTTCCCATCTGCTTACTCACATGTGAGCGCCCGACGCCCTCTGTTGCCTTTGATGGGTTTTTGGGCTGGTCAAGTTGCCTGCGTGCAACTTTTTATCCAGAACCCCACATTCTTTTCATGGGAAGTAAATTATTATTATTATTATTATTATTATTATTATTATTATTATTATTATTATTATTATTATTATTATTCCCGGCGTCGGTGGTAGTTTGGTCGGCGGTGCATGCCGGCACGAAAAAATTTCGGGGGGGGCTGAAGCCCCATCAGCCCCCCCCCTGGCTACGCGCCTGTGTCATCCCCAATATATAACTTGTGTGCTTGCACATTATTGCGCGTTGTATTAATTAAATGTGGAACATCAAAGATGAAATATACCCGCTCACCATTAACTTCAAAAAAAGGCTTTGCGACAGTCACTCTTAGTTGGTTAGCGAGACTTACATTTGAACTGCCCTGATCACAAATGACTGCTTTCACTGCAATGTTAATGCTCCTAAGCTCCACAATGAGTGACACCAGCAGGTTATGCATAACAGATGATGGTGTTGATGTGTGCCCTATAGTAAAAGCAACCGGTTGAACCCACTTTTCGAAACACCAACAAGAAGAACTACCATTGCTCGATCAGCAATGGTTGAAGTGCGATCAGTGCCATCATCTGTAAAACCCTGGACAATTTCCCGTGCAGCATCATAACACAAATTCTTTTTGAGTGCTATTTAATCGAAAACTAAAGCACACACTCGGTCCCGTTCATTCCAAGCTTGAGTATTTGTTGCAATGGAAGAAATTATTCCTGGAATTGTGCCTGGAGTCATCTTTACATTGGCTAGCCACCTCCTTAATGAACGCCGGGAGGGCAAAGAAAAATATGGAGCCAGAAATCGGTATGCTCGCGGACCACGGAAGTTTAAGTGAAGAGCAAATTTCTTGAACCACACGGGAAACCGCTTGCCCTTGCCTTTGGGCCTCAAGCGAACATGTGCAGAAAGAAGTTTAAAAACCTCCTCAGTGACGTGCGGTCGGATAATGCCAAGGGCCTTTGAAGTCGATGACGGTGCTCGGTGAGGCTGCCTCAGCAGTATTTTGATAGTTTTCCGCTGTGCTGCTACTTTGGCTTGCAGACGTCGAATGGTTTGCTTGTATTTCTTTGATGGAGACCTTGCAGCTGGCACACAGGAAAGCACTGCAATAAACAAAAATTGATTTAAAAGCCTCGAACTAATCCCGTTCGAGCGCTTTCTTCGCTTCTTTTTTACCCAAGGTGCCCAACTTTCTGTGGTGCAAAGTTTTCGATTCCACAAATTGAAAAAAAAAAAACATTAACAATGGCACCCTAATAATGAAAATCACTGAGAGCCCACCATGACATTTTATTGGTGCTAGTTTGCTCAGAATGTCCTAAACATAAAATTGCACATTGAAAACAGCTGCAATAACAGCATAATCACCATTTGCTGTAGGGCACTCAGGCGTGGATCTGTTGGAGGACACATCTTCTGGAGAGTCTTGTGAAGCTTGTTCAGTACCTCGGACACTGCTGTCGGAACAATCTTGCGAGCAGCCTGCGGAAGTCTCTATATCAATAGTCTGTTGAAGTGAACATAAGTGTTGAAGCAAACAGTAAACTCACCAGTCACACATGTTCCCTTTGTGACAACTGAGCGACTGCCCAAGGTTTCCTCCAGCAAGACGCAGTCAGCAGGAACTCCTTCACCAGCTACATGGGAGCTGCCACCTGTAGAGGTTTGGTCAACAGTCAACTCAGTTCGAAAAAAAAAGACAAGTCGACACTGTACACACCCTGCTCCTCGGGGCACTTCAATGTGTGGGAGCCGCTTTTCGAAGCCTCTGCCGCAGACCCCAAAGAAATGAAACAACAACAATTTGTCAGTAAGAGGCTTAAAATAACAAAAACTGAAGCACATCCACACTTTGCAGTGCGGCTTCTGCAGTCATGTCCCAGTCACTACTTGAAGCGATGCTCAGAGAACCTGCATATATGTGTAGTTGGTACAAGTTACAAAGCTTGTAGCACAGGGAAATTTAAACCGCCCTTTCAAACGCATGAATTGGTAGGTGGAAGAAAAGAGAATGCATCAAGAGAGAAACAAGCAATTTGTGGTTTGTGGAATTATCGACAGTGCCAGCTTTCTTTGATACGAGGTATATGTGTACATGTGCATGAAGGCTTCAAGTTAACGTTAAATAGCCCTTCAATGTATTTCAAAACAAGTTGCACAGGTCAATAGCATAAAAGAATGACAGGAATGTAAAGCTGTTAGGAAGGTAATAGCCCACAATTCACAAAATTTAAGACTTTCGAAGTGTTACTTCTACAGCGAGGTTTCTCCATCGGCTACAAATATCTTCCAGGTTAACTGTCACCACTGATTCAAAAGAAGTGGCTGCTATCGCAGATAATTGAGTTTCTGCCAATCACTTACATGGTGCAATTGGTTGCACACTGGGAACAGCCATTCTTGTAAGCCTTGTGTGCCCAGGGTCCATGAAACTTTCAGCAGTAAAATGGTCGCTGCAAACCCTGTACGTTGCGTACAATAGGCTGGCCGGCTTACTCAGGAGATCATCTCGTCCGGCATACTGCATCCATGCTGTCATCCTGCATCGGCAATTAACTATCAGCTGAAGGCGAAGTGCTCGAACAGTGATTTTGTTATTGTTAGCCTCACTGAGCAAGCACGAAAAGTAACCTTGAAGACGTGCAAACCATACAAAAGCTTTAGCGCACCTGCCGTCCCGTAGTATGCAGAAGAAACTCGTCCCTGGCGTCTTGTGGGTTCTGCCATTGTTCAAGCACCACGAAACACAGCAGTAGCTGCCGTAGCTTGGACCGCCGGACGGCATGGCATCAGCGCGGTCTGAAAATGTCAGTAAATGCACACCAGGATTTATTCGTGGTCCGAGGCTTCGGGAAACGCGTCGTGAAGCATGCGAGGCCCAGCGACCGCTCCTCAACAGGGAGTTTTCGAGTTTTCGAATAGCGAAAGCAAAGCTTGCGGGCGTAGCGTTGCGGGCTTCACTTAAGGGGAGCCCGCGAGCGTACGACGCGTTCGCCGCTACGCCGCAAGCTTTTCGTACGCTATTCGAAAACTCCCTAATGTTTCGCACCGAGCTCAGCGCTCAGCACGCGTCGCCTCGGCTTGACGCCGTGCCCCAGTTTGCTATACTAGGGCGAAATCTTGTACGCGTTCTTGTACGCGTTACACGATGGGACGGAGGCGTTCCGTTCCATCGAGCCGAACGCGATTCTGCATACGTTGCACAATGTTCACGTCTTGCCGCCGCATACAGCCGCAAACTGTTTTTTTGGAAAACCTCGCCGTCCTCACAAGCTCCAGAAAAAGATTACAACTGCGCGAATAAGACACCACGTAAGAAACACAGAAACGCCCACCCACACGAAGCGCAACGCGTGTGGGCGTGTTTATGTTTCTTACATGGCGTCTTATTCGCGCAGTTGTAACCTTTTTCTGATTCAATGACCCAACTAGCCCAACAACATGTAATTCAACAAGCTTCGCTTGAAAACGTACCTCACCTGCTGTCTCACAAACGAAAACACCGAAGCAGCCGACGTTGACGAAACCTTCCCATTGTCATGCCTATGGTCATGCCTGGGCTTGTCGCATGCTGGTATGGCGAGTACTCTCGGCGCGAAATCGTAGATGCTGCTTATGGCAGTGCGGCTGAACAAAAATAACCACGTAAGGTGCGTTGAATAAATTGTTTTTATGTATAAATAACATGTCAAATATAGGCGCATAATTATTATTTTGTAAAAAAACATTCTGTTTAATTGATGATAACTTTTTGTTTTTCGCACTTGCGTCCTCTGGCGTTTGGTGAGAGCACTAGTTTGTCACGTGGTCGTGACGTACTTCCTGAGGCCAGATTTCGCGCAGTGTCCTCTCTTAACTTTTTTTTCTTTCTCTATGTTGGGTATTTATTGCCATCGTGGTGCTTGTGTCTATGTGTGCTTCGTGGCGTAGTGGGCTAACGCCGCGCGCTCGGAAGCGAGGGGTCCCTGGTTCGATTCCGCGCTACAGACACAACTTCGGAATTTTTTTCTCATTTTTCTCAGACTGGTTACACACTACTACTACGACGAGGGACGAACGGGTGCCGCTTTAAGGAGCTTCGCCCCTAAAACGCCGACGGCGTCGAGAACAGTAGTGCGCGTTGCTGGTGCTGCTACATGTCCAAGTTTATACAGCTGATAAAACTACTATCCTTACTCCGTATAGCTCTCTACTAATTTGCTATCGCAATTGATGCTTCGCCTTTCGGGTGAAACTGCGACATTTTCTTGAGCAGCTTTTCGAAGAAGCCTATAAACATGGTGAGCTTTCTCAACGAATATAGGCCGACATCCGTTATATAAAGTTCATTAAAATATTTGCAGAAGTACATACCAATAGGTTGCAGACAGTCATTACTAAATCAGTAGGTGACCACCAAACATGCGGAATTCGAGGACGCTCTAAAAAAACAAATATTCATATAGCAGGTTCACTCCTTGAGTGCTTCGAAGGTAGCATGGATCAAGTAGCTCTGCTTCAGGTTGACCTCGCCAAAGCCTTTGATGAGGATCAGTACAATTTTTTGTTCCGAATACTACATCTGTAGTTAGGTGATGCATTACACAATGGATAGCACTTTGTTATAAAGAGTGTAATACAATCTTAATAGTGAACCGTCCGTCAGGGTTGTCCACTCTCGCCTTTAGTTTTCGCTATATACTTGGAAGCGCTTTGCTTAAGCGTGCTTTATGACTCAAGCGTTAAAGGATACAGGTACGCAGCTTATGCGGATCACATTGCCTTCTTTGCGTCGATAAGCCCAGTATTAGTGAGACAATAAACACTACCTTACGCTTCTGTGAAACTGCAGTAGGTAGTGTAAATTTTTATAAGAGTAGGGGGTTTAGGTTCGACATGTGGGCTCTAACTCCCTCTGTGTTCTCGAGTACTCGTAGGAACCAGTCTTCGCTGCGATATCTTGGTGTGCCTCTGGATAAATTCCGTAATAGTGGACCTCATGGACCTCTGCGATAACCACTATCCGTCGAAAGGTGACAACCTGGCAGGGACGTCACCTCTCCATTTTCGCAAGAGCTAAGGCATGCAATATATTTCTTTCTTCTAAGTTTCTTTATATTTTGCATGTCTTGCACTGCTCTCGCATATATGTTCAGGCATTTCATAAAATATTTGCATGTTTTATTTGGCGTTCATCATGGGAAGCCACGAGAAGGGACAATCGTTGATTGCGGTAGAAATTATATGGACACTCCATGCGTATTTCTGCCATTGGTGTCGCCGCCGTCATCGTCAGGTTCCGTATAATGTCCAAGGGCGATACAATCGTCACCGGGCGCCGTATGCTGTATGCGCGAGCGACAGCGCGCGAGGGATGCGCGCTTTCACGGAGAAAGAACGCACGGCGGAGAGCAAATGTGACTTCCGTCGCGCGAAAGGCCGTGGGAGGATTGGAGGCAGGGAGGGGCGGCAACGTTTAGCTGCGGCACCAAACGCGTATCTTGCGACCGGGCGCAAGGGGAACTGGCGACTCAATCTCCCACGCGAAAGGAGGAAAGCGAGAAGGCAGCGCGGGAGGGAGGGGGTGCGGCTTCTACTGTGCCAGCTACTGCGTACTTGTACATTGCACGGCTCCGGGCTGTCGCGCGCACCGTATCTTGAAAGCTATCTCCACACGGTCATTTGTATGCGCTGTGCTTTCGCCGCTCAGCTTCCGTTGAAGCGATAGATCGCACAAACCTTCTCTCGCTGCTGCTGCCGCGCTTGCTTACGCCAGCGTTTTGATATTGGTTGTCTGCGGTCATCGAGTGCGATGTATTTATGTTTGCTTGTGAACGCTGACACCATGCTTGTTAATTCAGTTAGTAATCAAATGTGTCCAAGTTTATGCAGCCGATAAATCTACTATCCGTACTCCGTATAGCTCCATGCTTATTTACTACCGGAATTGATGCTTCGCCTATCGGGTGAAACTGCGACTTTTTTCTTCCACTTGTGAAGGGAGGCCTCAGTCTTGTGAATTTGTTTGTGCGACAATTCGTCACACGATCATTTTACCTTAAAACATCCGTCATCCATTCCTCCTTGCGGTTAATCGAACACGTCTTGCTCCACACCTCCCTTTTCTTTTTGTCACGACAAACTCTGCTCAAGAACTGCCGTTATGGGGTTCCCTAAAATAAATTATTTACACTATTTTATTTTTAAAAGCCAGATTCACGCTAGAATATGTTAACCGTTGATCGAACGTCGCTAAATATAGCACTTGTAAATAACCTTTTCCCTGCACCTATGAGAGGGTAGCAGTCGTCATAATCAAGCTGAATAGGAGGTATAGAATGAAGGTAATACAAGCCAACGCTCCTACTTCCAGTCACGATGATGAAGATATACAACAGTTTTATGAATATGTTGAACTAGCGATCAAAAAGGTGCAAACTCAGTGCAAAACTGTACTCATGGGCGACTTCAATGCAAAAGTGGGGAAAAAGCAGGCTGGTGAACAAGCACTTGGCAACTACGGCATCGATTCTAGGAACACTAGAGGAGAGATGTTGGTAGAATTCACGGAAAGGAATAGACTCCGAAGAATGAATACCTACTTCAGGAAGCGTAGCAACAGGAAGTGGACTAGGAAAAGCCTTAATGGAGAAACAAGGAATGAAATAGATTTCGTACTCTTTGCCGATCCCAGCACAGTTCAGGATGTAGAAGTCTTAGGTAGGGTAAAGTGCAGTGACAATAGGTTAGTGAGGTCTAGGATTTCTCTCAATTTAGAGAGAGAAAGAGTGAAACCGTTACTAGGCTGATTTCAGAAGCAGGAATTGAAGTGGGAGGTCAGGCACCAAGACAACCAGTAGGTAAGCTCTCCTAAGTAACAAACGACCTAATGAAGAAATGACAAAGCATGAAACTGTCAAACTCAAGAGACCAGATAGAATTCGCTAACTGTCAAAACTGGTCAACAAAGAAAGTAAGTGATATTCAAAATTATAACGTGGTAAAGATTGAAGAAGCAGTAAAATATGGACGCAGCATGAAATCAGTGAGAAGAACCGTGAATTAGAATAGGACAAGGCAAGGTGTATGCACTGAAAGATACGCAGGATAAAATTGTTATGGATGAGGAGTGTTTATATGCAGATGATGGATGAGAGTCTAGGAAAACAGTCTATCACCGGTTTCGCACTGCGCTCCGCATCCAAAAGATCCGTCGTTGTCCTCTTCTGCCTTTCGCCACAACTAAGGCGTTACATTTCCCGTTTCGCAGACGAAGCCCACCATGGTAGTTAGGGCTGAGTGATAGAATGATATCGCTTGAGGCGCGTAACATCCGCAAGTTGAGTAGCGCTAGAGCGGCGTCCTGGTGACCTTACACAACCACATACGTTAAATGACTAATGCGGTCAATGATGGTGTAGGGACCGATAACTGAGCCAAGAACTTTTAGCATAACCCGCGTCTGCGCTGAGGGGTCCACAGCCACACCAAGTCACCTTTTTCGAATGAAACTGAGTCGTGGCGGCGGTCATACCACTCCTTGGAGCGATCTTGTAATGCCAGTGTACGCAGACGAGCAATTTTTCGGGCATCTTTAGCACGGCACAAAGTTTCGGCAACTGATACGAGTCCTCTGTATGGAGGGTGAAGGGGAAAATAGTATCGAGACAGCTGCTCGGTGCCCGAGCGTAGAACAGGTAGAAAGGTGTGAAGTCCGTAGTTTCGTGCTTCACCGTACTGTAGGCATAGTTAATAAACGGTAAGATATCATCCCAGTTCTTGTGACTGGATGATACATATACATAGCCAGCATGTCGGTTAGCGTGCAGTTGGTTCATTCGACAAGGCCATTCGTCTGGGGATATGGTGCTGAGTGGCGGAACTGCGAAGTGCAGAGTCTAAGCAATTCTTCACATGGTGTCGGTGACGAATTGGCGACCACGGTCGCTGATGATTATGCGAGGCGGACCGTGACGAAGCGTAATAAGAAGGCAGCGACGCAGGTAGCGGTGGAGGAAGATATCGCAGCAGTTTTCGCGTATCTAGTAAGGTGATCGACACAGACGATGACCCAGCGGTTGTTGTTCCAAGATCGTGGAAACGGTCCTAGCAGGTCGATAGCAACTTGCTCGAAACGTGTAGTAGGCGGCGCTACAGGATGAAGAAGGCCTTGCGGAGCGCTTGTAGTTCGCTTGTGACGACGGCACTTGTCGCCGCTCGACACGTATTGTTTAGTATAATGTCGCATCTTAGGCCAGTAAAACTGCTCCTGTATTCGATGTAAGGTGAGAATGAATCCAAGATGGCCTGACGTCGGATCATCATGCATGACACGTAGAACGTCACATTGCAGGCTTTTGGGAACAACCAGTAAATACCGCGCGTCACTTGCTGAGTAATTTGTCTTGCATAACAGTCCATCACATGGACAAAAGCGACCACTGGCCTTGGGACTGCAGGCATCGGTGAACATGGGATCCAAACACAACTCATTGTGCTGTTCCCGCTGGAAGACGGTGGCGTCAGGAAATGTGTGAGAGACAGCAGCAAAGCAGGTGTCGAGACTGTCCGCGTTATCCTCCGTTGTGGACAGAGGAAGGCGAGAAAGGCAATCAGCGTCGGCATGGCGTCGTCCAATTTTGTACGAAAGAAGTCAAATTCTTGGAGCCGTAAAGCCCAGCGTACTAGACGACCGGAGGGGTCACGGAGGGTAACAAGCTAACATAAGGAATGATGGTCGGTTACAAATGTGAATGGACGGGCCCGTAGAGGTAGCAGCAAAACTTCTGAACAGCAAATACAGCCGCTAAGTATTCTTGCTTTATCACAGCGTAGTTTCGTTCAGCCTTGCCGAGAGAAAGGCTCGCATAGGCAACCACAAACTCTTCATTATTATGGCGCTGAACAAGCACTCCTCCGATGCCAATTCCGGTGGCGTCACTGTGCACTACAGTAGGGGCAGACGGATCGAAATGACGAAGAATGCGTTCTGATGTCAGCAGAAACTTGAGTTGAGAGAATGCCGCGTCGCATTCAGGTCCATTCGTATGGGCTGCCTTTTCGCAAGAGGCTTGTCAATGGATAAACAATCCGCGAATCTGGGCACGAACCATCGGAAGTAGGAGCATAATCTCAGGAAGCTGCGGAGTTCTTTTAGTGACTGAGGTGGCTTGTAGGAGGGACGTGACGGCGGCTGTACGAGCCGTGCCGTCGTCCCTGATAAGAAGGGCGAAAGCGGCGAGCCGAGCGACGGGGCTGCGACGACCAGCATGGCTGGCTTTCAGAACGACACTGAGCGTGCCGAGCTTGCGCCTCGAGCACGCGCTGCGCTTCTTTTATTTTCTCCTTCGACAGCCGGCGCCAAGGCACCAGCTGAGAGCGCCGAACGAAGCGCCCCGCGCTGCGGCGTCGGTGGGCGCTACAGGGCCCCCCGCCCAGACGGAACGTCGAAAAGACAAGCCGGTTAAATCGCGATTGAAAAGTGTCCGTAGCCAGTCCGAGTTGTGAACTTGAAGGCACCGGGTCGCCACCACTACTCAGGCGGGCGGCACTGGGAGCTCCGCAACTGTCGAGGGACTCGCCGAACGGACGCTGTTGGGAGGGGCGCGTCCAGCCGACGATATAATGATTGGCCCATGCGTCTTGAAGGAGGAACGGGGAGGCCTGTGAGGCGAATGGTCGGCGGCGTATTACGGCGGCGTATTACGTGCCGCACCGTTACGTGGCGCGTAGGGTGCGGGCACGGCCGATGAAGTTGAAGGGCTGGGCGGACCACGACGCGAGCAGTGCAGGTGGACGCGGCGCAGCCTGGCAGGGTACATAGCGACGGAATACGTCGCCAGTGAGCCACGAGCTGACCGGGCAAAGGGGGGTCAAGGCCTACAGGAACGTCCGGTGGTTCGTTGAGGACCGCTGACGTGGGATGCAGTGAGGCTCGCTGAAGGTCGTGACCCGTGTCCGCGGTGGTGGTAGCCGGCAGAGTCGGAGGCAGTGGGATCGGCGCGGTACCGAGCTCACGCGCCGCCTCGGAGACCGGTTCAGCAGACCGCGTGGAAGGGTCGGGTGCCGTTGTTGCAGGAGCGATGGCGTTGGAGACAGACCCGATGGCGTGCGGCACGGTAGCCGGCGTTGGGTCGGCGATGTCTCCACTATCGCCTGCCATCGTTGGGGACGAGAAAGGCGATGACGTGGCCGGTGTCATGGTCGTGACGATACCCTCGGGGACAAGATTGTGCGCGTACTCACACGAAAGAGACCCCTGGAGGGAGCCGGAGGCCGGGGACTGTGCGGTAGCGCATCGGGTGGTCGCCGAGACGGTATCGGGGCAAGTCGAGGGACGAAGGCTTGCCTGATGGTGGCTAACGGGCGCAGGAGCAGACGCGTCCGGTGCTGGCGGTGAGGGCGCCGGCAGAGATGACTCGCGCACCGCGCGGTCTACCTCAGGAAGAGGGTGGTAGACAGCACCGAAGAAGTGGAGCACGCGCTGCCGCAGTTCGTCGTACGGGCGCGGGCCAGGCGACGGAACGCCGAGGTGGAGCTGGAGAGCAAGTGGCAGGACGTCAAGGAGTACTGCGTGCTTGAACTCCTGGATCCAGATGTGGTTAAGCTCCAGAGCCGCCTCGAACTGAGCGAACCATGCGCCGACGTAGCTGGAGGAGAACGGCGGCAGTGGTGGGTCGAACTGCGGCTCCGGCCAGTGAGCCATGGCAGCGTGTCGCTCGGTGGAACGCGCGTTCTCCCGGGTCATCAATGTAGGAGGAACGTGACGGCGGCTGTACGAGCCGTGCCGTCGTCCCTGATAAGAAGGGCGAAGGCGGCGAGCCGAGCGACGGGGCTGCGACGCCCAGCGTGGCTGGCTTTCAGAACGACACTGCGCGTGCCGAGCTTGCGCCTCGAGCACGCGCTGCGCTTCTTTTATTATTGCGATAGCAATTATATGGACACTTCAACCGGATTTCTGCCGTCGGCGTCGCCGTCGCCGTGAGGTTCCGTATAGATAAAATCTTCACCGCGCGTCGTATGCCCGAGCGGAAGCGTGCTGGGACGCGCGCTATCACGGAGAGCGAACGTACTCAATCTGCCACGCGCAAGCAAGGAAGCGGGAAGCCAGCGCCAGCGCCGGAGGGAGCGGGGGGGGGGGGCACTTCTACTGTGCCAACAACCGCGCTCGTCGCTCGACCGCACGGTCTCTTATCTCTCCCACGCGCAAGCAAGGAAGCGGGAAGCCAGCGCCGGAGGGAGCGGGGGGGGGGGGGGGCGCACTTTTCCTCTGCCAACAACCGCGCTCGTCGCTCGCCGCACCGTCTCTTATCTCCCCACGGCTCTGACCTTTATGCACTGTGCGTTCGCCGCTCAGTTCCTGTTGAAGCGATAGACCGCACGTACCTTCGCCCGTTGCTGCGGCGTATATATGCGCTTGCTGCCAGCGTTTTGACAGTCGTTGTCTGCAGTCATTCAGTGTGATCTATTCATGTTTGTTTGTGCGCGCTCACAACACGCTTGTTCATTCAGTTAGTAATAGTCGGGTCACATTTTCCAACGCACGCTACACATGTAATGCTGCCCGGATCGGCAGTGCAGCGCTACAGGTGTGTCCCTTCGCACGCGCGCTGCCCACGGGAAGCGCTTCTCATCAACACCACCGTTTCACACGCGCCTTCTCGTGGTCATCGAGTCTCTTCATGTCGGTCTACTTACGCCGCAGCACACCTGCTTACTTAATCAGCTCATGTTTACTACAATTCATATTGCTACCAAAGCCGCTCACCTTACTTCGTATGACATTGCTGTGTTGCTATCGCATTCATTGCTTCACCCTTAGGGTGAAACTGTGACATTTTTCTCCTTCGACAGCCGGCGCCAAGGGACCAGCTGAGAGCGCCGAACGAAGCGCCCCGCGCTGCGGCGTCGGTGGGCGCTACAGGCTTAAAGGCACTGACTGCTTCTATTTTCCGGGGGTCTGGCTTGACACCATTTTTGTCAACCAGGTGACCAAGGACTAATGCGTGTCGTTTGCCAAACCGGCACTTCTTGTAATTCAAAACCAAGCTTGCCTTTTCGACGCAGTCTAAAACAAGATTTAAACGTGTGTTATGAACGTGAAACGTGAAATGACAATGTCATCTAGATGGCACAAACATACCTCCCATTTTATACCGCGAGGAATCGAGTCCATAAAACTTTCGAAAGTAGTGGGGGCATTGTAAAGCCCAAACGGCATAACATTAGATTGATGCAGTGCATCGGGCGTCAAGAATGCAGTCTTCTTGTCAGCAGGGTGCATAGGTATCTGCTGATACCCTGATCATATTTCTATTGAAGAACAGTAGGAAGCCAAACGCAGGCAGTCGATGACATTGTCTATCCGAGGTAGTGAATATACATCTAGTTTGATGAGGGCGTTTAATCGTTTATAATAAACACAACACCTCCAAGAGCCGTCTTTCTTCTTAAACTAAATGACAGGTGCTGGCCAAGGGGTGCACGATTCTTCAATAACGCCCTTCTGCAGCATATACTGAACTTGTTCGGCAGTAACTTTCCGCTCCGATGACGACACTCGGTAATGTTTTTGCCGGACTGGATGAGCAGAGCTTGTACCGATTCGGTGCTGCGCTCGAGAACAGGGTAAAGATGGTCGCTTCTCCTTTTCGCAGAAGTCAAACACAGAATTATGTCTTTCCAATAGCTGGACCAATATATGTCGCTCATGTGACCGTAGGTCCTTACTAACCATACTCAGGATCTGCGACTCGTAGGACCAACAGCATTGACCGACCGCCAAGCGTTTTTGACCTTCTTCGTCGTTAACGGCAGTGATAGAATTTCCGATGGCGTAATCAAGGACGGCGAGCTTCATTACTCGAGGAAGTATAACAGGCAATGGCGAACAGTTAAGTGCCCACAAAGACGTGGCTCGGTTGTTAATCGACACAATACAGCAAGGCACTAAGATGTCTTTCTTAGAACACTGACCGGTGAAAGGTTGAACGATGGCATCAAAGGGAGATACGGCAGAGACGGAAGCGAACACGGAAAGTGACCGCATGGGCCATGGTGGCACTGTCAGTTCATCGGAAACAACAAATACGTGTGTCTTCCGCGGGAGGCAGCTCCTCACCGAGGGCAGGAACAACTTCACTGCTAACTGAAAGTTCACTGGTGCCACAGTCGACGAAATCGCCACACTCTTGGAGAAAGTCAATACTGAGAATAACTTCGTGTGTACACCGCTGCAGAACCAGGAACTCAATTGGGAACACCTTTCCGGCCAACAAGACGTTAACAACGCAAACTCCCAAAGGATGAAGTATTTCTCCACCAACACCACGAAATCTTGTAAATTCGTGCAAAGTAAACATAGCTTTGCGGTCATTGCGATCTTTGAAGGAACGACTCACAACAGAAATGGTTGCACCAGTGTCCACTAAAGCCGTTGCACATACTCCATCTATTAACACGTGTATATAGTTCTTAAGCATCGTAACTGGCAGAGGCATATGAGGTAAATCATTTTGTGCGACCCCACCTCCATCGGTCGCGCCGGCTATAGTTTCGCGTCGGTGGCGGAGCCTCGGAGGTGATAGCCGCCGTCGCGGTGAAAGCGAACGGCGCAGTCGGGCGGACGGAGGCGTCAAACTACGGGAGAACTATTGAGCCGATTCTCTTTTCGTAAGGTGCTCCTGGAATAGGCGGACCAGGGATCGTTGTTGTGATCACTGCCGGCGCGAGGAAACGTTGATGTCGGGTCGTATCATGATGTTTCCTGCGCCGACAATAGAACCGAGCTATGTGTCCGGTAGCACCACAACAATAACACACAAGAGGTTGGCGATATGCGTTGTACTCCTGAAAAGCATTGTCGAGACGCGGAGGGACAAATGCATCTTCACGCGGCTCCTGGTGTGTAGCGGCCGGCTCGCGAGGATAGCTGAAGTGGCGTTCGTACCGCGACTCTGGGTAGTGATTGCGCTGCGGCCTCGGTGGCGATAGAAACATGATGAGCGGGGACTGGAATAGGCGCAGCATCATAAGGTGCCGTGTGCCCGTGCCAGGTGAGCTCTTCCTTTAGAATCGCGTATTATAGACGCGACGGCAAAGGATGTGTAGGCGTCAACACTTGCAATGGTAGTCACATTCGGTAACCGACCGAATTTAGGCGTGATACACCGCATCTTTAGGGTTTCGAATGTACGACCAGGCCGTATGACATCAGCTACTGCACCAAGGTTCTCTTTGCCGATGAGGAAGTGATATACATCCTCGGCAATTCGTTTTAAGAATTGGCCGATCTTGTCCTCCTCTGACATTTGACGGTTGACGGTCTTGCAGAGCTTCAAAATAGTCTCGATAGACGTCGTGCACGTCTCGCCTGGGACTTGGGCTCTTTGCAGCAGGGTTTGTTCAGCCTGCTTCCTCTTCGCGACTAAGTCCCCAAAACACTCCGTTATTTCGGACACGAACCAATCCCACGTCGTGAAGGTGTCCTCGTGGTTGTCAAACCACACAAGTGCCATGTCTGGTAAGAAAAACACGGCGTAGGACAGCTGAGTTGCCGCTTCCCAATGGTAATAGTTGCTCACCCTTTTGTAGTGCGTGTGAGCGACTCATCTATGTCCTTGCCAGATTTGCCTGCAAATGCACGAGGCTCTATTAGGTGCTGACGCTTCCAGGGACCAGCCGCGGCTGAAGCAGGTACTGAAGGGGCAGCTCGAGCCAGGCCAGGAGCTGGAGCTGCAGGAACTGGTACATTCCGGGTTCCGTATTCACCGCGAGACATCTCGACCGACAGCGGCAAAGAGGGCAGTCCAACAAGGTGGCGGCTTCGGCATAGATCAGGTGGTTGCAGAACCGTGTTGCTTGGTTCCCCGCACCTCCACCACAAAACTGTTATGGATGAGGCGTGTATAATTACAGATGATGGATGACAGTCTAGGAAAACTGTGCACCAGTTTCGTTGTGTGCTCCGCACCCAAAAGATCCGTCGTCCTCCTCTTCTTCCTTTCGCCTAAATTAAAGCGTTACAATATCATCAGCAATTTCGATGACATAGTAAAAGCAGCGGAAGAATTCTATATATTGATATGTACAGTACTCAGAGCAGCCAAGCTACTTTCATTCGAAGTAGTGATGAACAGGATACAGAGGCTCCTTCTATAACTAGCGATGAAGTTAGAAAGGCCTTTCAAGACGTCACAAGGGAAAAAGCTGCTAGAGAAGATTGGTTTAACAGTCGGCTTAATCAAATATGGAGGAGATAACATGCTTTTAAAAGCTTGTGACCCTTTCTACGCAGTGCCTCACGACTTCAAGTGTACCAGAAAGCTCGGGGAACGCCAACATTACACTAACTAATCCATAAGAAGGGAGATGTTAAAGAATTGAAGAGTTATAGAACCATTAGCTGGTTCTCAGTATTGTATAAAATATTCACCAAGATGATTTTCAATGGAATCAGGGCAACACTTGACTTCATTCAACCAAGAGAACAGGCTGGCTTCAGGAAGGGATATTCTACGAAGGATCATATCCATGTGATCAATCAGGTAATCGAGAAATCTGCGGAGTACAATCAACCTCTCTATATGGCTTTCATAGCATTTGATTCAGTAGAGATACCAGCAGTCATAGAAGCATTGCGTAATCAAGGAGTACATGAGGCATACGTGAGGCAAATATCTACAAAAAAAAATACACATCTGTCTTGGTTCTCCACAAGAAAAGGAGAAAGTTACCGATCAAGAAAGGGGTCAGGCAAGGAGACACAATCTCTCCAATGCTATTCACTGCATGCTTAGAAGTATTCAAGCGCTTAGACTGTGACGGTTTAGGAGTGAGGATGAACGGCGAATATCTCAGCAACCTTCGGTTGGCAGATTACATTGTCTTATTCAGTAACAATGGGGACGAATTACAACAAATTATTGAGGACCTTAACCGAGAAAGTGTAAGAGTAGGATTGAAGATTAATACGCAGAAGACCAAGATAATGTTCAATAGCCTGGAAAGAGAGCAAGAATTCAGCATCGCCAGTCAGCCTCTGGAGTCGGTAAAGGAGTACATTTAGCTAGGTCAGTTACTCATAAGGGACCCTGATCATAAGAAGAAAATTTACACAAGTATAAAATTGGGTTGGAGTGCATACGGCAGGCATTGTCAAATCCTGGCTGGGAGCTTCCCACTCGGTTAAAAGAAATGTGTACAATCATTGCATTCTACCGGTGCTAACATATGGGGCAGAAACTTGGAGGTTAACAAAGAAGCTCGAGAACAAGTTAAGGACCGCACAAAGAGCGATGGAACGAAAAATCTTAGGACTAACGTTAAGAGACAGGAAGAGAGCGGCGTGGATCTGAGAACAAACGGTGATAGCCGATATTCTAGTTGACATTAAGCGGAAGAAATGGAGCTGGACAGGCCATGTAATGCGTAGGATGGATAACCGGTGGACCATTAGAGTTACAGAATGGATACAAAGAGAAGGGAAGCGCAGTCGAGGTCGGCAGAAAACCAGATGGGTTGATGAAGTTAGGAAATTTGCAGGCGCAAGTTGGAATACGCTAGCGCAAGATAGGGGTAATTGGAGATCGCAGGGAGAGGCCTTCGTCCTGCAGTGGACATAAAATATAGACTGATGATGATGAATGTACAGCGTTGGGCGCAATATCACCTTGTAACAATAAGAGCATTGTTTTTCAAGCTTCCTTAAGGTCATATTGGTTTTGTGACATTACTCAGCGGACTCTTTCGTCACTGCAGGCTTGTGACAAATTATAGCCGCCACTCTTTGTAAACAACATTGTCGTATACTTCATTACGCTCATCGATAATCAATGCTACGGAAGGTCCGAGGTCTGTTTGCACACGTGATTTTTTTATGAACGTCAGACTGTGTGTTACTTCCGCGGCCGCTCGATGACTAACGAACTGCGCACTGAACTAACGGATGCTTTTTTTATCTCCACTGACATCTTGACGTATATGTTTTTGAAAGTACAGTGATACACGGTACTATGTACACAGCTTGGCACAGTTTCCTGCATTTTTCTGTTCATTGAGAAACCGAACACTTAGCAAGGTATTCGTACTGTCCATGGCGAAAAAATCTTCTTTTTTTTACAGGGAATTTATCAAACTGACATAAAAGCACTCACTCGTACGCAAGCATAAGCCCTGAGGGTGTACCTCGGCCTACCGAGAAACACATCAATTGCAGGAACCCTTGCAGAAAGCAGACGCTTATCGGTTCCTGTGCTTCTGCAGCAGGAGTTTCTTCGAGTCCGTATGCGCTTTGCTGCCAGAGTACCTGGTCATCCGCTTGCTTCAGACAGCGGTCCTGTAGTGCGGATCGAGCTTCCTCCCGGCGAATTATCAAAACCATTCTATGCCGATGGAGCCACCATGTAAATTACATTCATGGTCACTTGTCACTTTCGTTTCTGGGTTCAAGAGCAAGAGAAATACTCCCGGTCTAACGCAGACATATTTTTTAATACCAGCTGCAGGGCTCACCGTCACATTTAGACTGCTGACTCCGTTACGCCTACATCATCTGCCATCGGCGTGTGGATTCCGTCTGCGAGTGTTATCATGTTATCATATCTGCCACTCTGTCACCACACTTGACCTACAGCCACTGAACTAGGTGCACTACGGGCAGCTTTTATTTACATCATAGACCCGATAGCTGAGCCTTGTGTAGTCTTCATGACTCAAGAGCGGTTCTGCTGTCCCTGAAGTCGCTCCGCACGCAGGAACAACTCGTCATGGACATCAATAAAGCCTGCGCACTGCATCACAGCGTTGTGGTGCAGTGATTACCTGCCTACTGCAGAATACGAGACAACGTCCAGGCTGACCATGCTGCCGAAGCTGGACACAAAACTTAGGGAGAAATGGTCAAGATACTTTCTCGAGAAAACACGCGGCGTCACTGGTATTCGCATACGCTTGGCGTTTTCAGCGATTCCTCTGGACAAATAGAAACTATCATAATGGCGATTCCTCTGGCCAAATAGAAACTATCATAACGGAGCCCTATACAAATTTTCTCCATCGTACGTGTGACTTTTTACATGCCGCGAGGCCTCAATAGAGAATATTAAACATGCCTAGAGCACATCAGACTCAACGTGGCCTACACGAACTACTTCAAGTGGCCACCTGTGGCGAGGCACACCAGAGCACGGTGCCGGTGCAGGGGGAGGCACTTGCTGGGGGGCTTCTTAAGGCAGGGTCGACGGTACGCTGCGGGATCGAAGTTCCAGGTTGCAGGTTTCGAGGGCGCAGCACCTCCACCAATTGTAAAGGGCTTTATTAGAGTTCGGAGCAGCGCAGCGGCGACAGTCAAAACGAGACGCGGCTTTCAAGCACGAGCGCCATTGCCGAGCAAAAGCGCTGGACCCACTAGCGTCTGGTACCCACTAGAGCTGTACCAACTTCGCTACAAGTTCAACTGAGGGACCCGCCAATTGCTTTGAATGCAACGCCCCTGAAGGCCTGCAACATGTTCTGCGCGACAGCTGCCGCTACGCGTGAGAGGAAGTTTTTGAAGGCTGCACTACACTTGCAACGGAACTCGAGCTTGGTACTGCGGCACATTTTCGGCCCGTGGCAAAGAACCACCTGCGTGTTACGTGCCACAAAGCGCTGCTAACGTTCTTGCGGACGACCAGCCTTAATGAAATGGTAAATGTCTCTGTAGTGCATAGGTGTATTGAAGTCGTATGAGCCTTCGGATAGAAGATGAAGCGCAGCAACCTGGGGATGGGAGAAAAGGAGGGGAAAGTTGAAATAAAGTGGAGATAAGATGGACGCCAGTCTATTGTGTCCTTTTAACCAGGAACGCTACATTATTTTGGCGCAGCCAACAATCGACTCCATCATGACATTTTTCCTTGAGGAGACCTCCGTAGACTATCATCTTTTCGAGATTCCGAGCTCAAGATGAACTAGCGGTGGAACTACCTCGTGAACTTAACTCGGCAGAACTCGTGAACCTGGTTTTGGAGAAAGCTTTCATGGACACTGCTGAACTACGTCGGAAGGGTGCTGTGAAAGTGAACTTGCGCCTGGCGACCTGCAACCAGCTCGTTCTTCAACCGATGCGTCAAAAGAACTCTGGATCACAGTCTACGACGGAGGAGGTGAGCCTCGTTTTGAAAGCTCTTCAGATACAGCGAGAATAGATTGTGCAACAAAACCAACTGGTGACATAGCTTATTAGCTCGCTAAACGCTGGGAAGTCGGTGACTAAATGTGTAGAAGCGGATGCGTTCGACGGCATGTCTTCAAGCTCAGAAAGTTGGCTTGAATTCTATGAATGTGCCACTGGGAAGAACCTCTGGTACTCTGATGAGGACAATATTACTAACATGCGTTGTTACTTGAGAGGTGTTGCACGCAAGTGGTACGAGCTGCCCATTATTGAAGATGACAACTCTTGGAGCCAATGGAAGGAAACATCCTTGACGACTTTCCGAAGCAACCCTGTACAGAGATGGGACTCTGCGCTTAATTTCAAATTCAAGCAGGGCTCCCTCGTCGAGTATTTCCTTGAGAAACGCCGCCTTTTAAAGCTAGCAGAGCCCGTGCTTCCATCTTCTGCCGTAATAGCTCTAATAATGCATGGACTGCATGCTGAAGTGCTGAAGCAAATTCAAGTACGCTCACCTAAAAGTATTGACGAGCTCCTGGAGTGCGTTCAGCACATACCATCCACTTCAGAAGAAAAAGAACTGCTAACCCAAGCACTCGCTTCAGACGGATTGACGCGCAATAACAATTACCTTGCAAGCAGCATAGATAAATTGGGTTGGCACGCTCCTACAAGTCTGGTTAACAATGTCGACAACGACGCTTAAGAGTTTCCGCGGACAAGCTGATAAACAAGGGTGATCAGTCCGGCCCGGTGACCACAACTGAGACTGTTTATCTAACTTCCTCTAGTCTACTTCCCATTCTCGTCAAAGTGGGAAACAGAGATATGATGGCTTTGGTGGACAGCGGCGCTTCTGTGTCTATAATAAACGCCAAGCTGGTGGATACAAGTCACCTGCGTAATGGAAGAGTGCTCCGAGTACAAGGTTACGATGTAAAAGTGACATTGCATAATCAGTGGGCTTCAGTAAACAATGAGTTCCAAGGTCATAAAGTAGATAGGGAAATATTCGTGCTAGAGGGTGTGACGTGCGACTTTCTGCTATCCGGACCACATATTATGAAACTGAAAATCAACGTTTAATGAGTTGATGCTGTTTAAGTCGAAGGATTACCAAGGAACGAGACACAGCAAGGTAGACAAGATAACCTACGAGTTGTCTAGTGCGCGGAGGATATTCCAACGACCTACCCTGAACTTGTATGCAAAGGAAGCTATTCTCAAGCGATGAGCTAGGTTATACAAGGTCCCTTTCGAACTAACTGACAAGACCGTCATCCGCAAATCACCTTATAACATGTCGCCTCTCCCATAACAATTGCGCCGAAAGAAGATGGGACTTTCAGACTGTGCACAGACTACAGGACTCTCAATCGTCAGACTGAACTTATACCATTTACCATACCCAAGATAGCCCCTTCAGTCACGAATTATGATAGACTTTCGATAAATGTATGAAATTTACAAATATTTATGCCAAGGTACTGCATGCTCCATTGAAAGCAAATCTAGGTAGTGGAAGGACTCCTTGTGCATATTGTCACGTAGTAGTGACGCTGAAGAAAACAGTCGCAAAACTGTGTACGACGAAACTGGTTGTTTATTGGGCGAACCTGTGCCCACAAAAGCAAGGTACACTCAAAGCACAACGATAGCGGCGAACACAGTCGGCGATCGTCGAAAATCTCATCAGCGGCGAAACGCGTCGGCTTTTATACCTGAGTCATCGAAGGTTCTAGATTAATCCCTGATGCCCGCGTGTCTTCGAGAAAGTTCTAGACAATTCGCCTCAGTCATGCAATCAGATAACATAAGCGTCGGTGAAAACAGGCAATGGAAAGAAGCATCGATAACGTTCTAGAAACTTCCGATACAGGCGCGTCCTGCGCCGAGCGATAACGTTTAACATTTGTTAGCCGGTGGAAAGCGGCCACCGGTGAAAGATAAACATGTATACGTGTCAATACCCTCCCCTTAAAGAGCATCGTCCCGATGCTACAAACAAATGTGAAAGCGAAAACAAAACCACGCGAAATAAAGGAAAAAAAAATAAAGTAACAAAGTACCGAAGTTCGTCAGCGGGCGTAGAAAGGCTTAAGACGCACAACATGGATGACTTCGGGTCGTGCGCGGCGCCGCTGTGATTGCGAAATGCCGTCTGGCACGACCTCATAGTCCAGTGCGCCAATACGTCGGATGATCTTATATGGTCCGAAATAGCGACGTAAGAGTTTCTCGCTAAGTCCTCGTCGGCGTATCGGAGTCCAGACCCAAACACGGTCGCCGGGCTGGTACTCGACGTTGCGTCGTCGACGATTGTAGTGTCGGCTGTCGGTCCTCTGCTGGTTCTTGATGCGCAAGCGGGCGAGCTGTCGACCTTCTTCGGCACGCTGCAAATAGGTGGTAACGTCGAGATTTTCTTCGTCGGTGACGTCCGGTAGCATGGCGTCAAGCGTCGTTGCCGGGTTCCTTCCGTAGACCAGGTTGAACGGCGCCATGTGCTTCGTTTCTTGCACGGCCGTGTTATATGCGAAGGTCACGTACGGAAGGATGACATCCCACGTCTTGTGTTCGACGTCGACGCACATTGCGAGCATGTCCACGATGATCTTATTTAGGCGCTCGGTAAGGCCATTCGTCTGCGGGTGGTAGGCGGTGGTCCGGCGATGGCTTGTCTGGCTGTAGCGCAGGATGGCTTGAGTTAGTTCAGCCGTGAAGGCCGTACCTCTGTCGGTGATGAGGACTTCTGGGGCACCGTGACGCAGGAGGATGTTCTAAACGAAGAATCGGGCTACCTCGGCGGCACTGCCTTTGGGCAAGGCTTTTGTTTCGGCGTAGCGGGTGAAGTAGTCCGTAGCTACGACGATCCATTTATTCCCGGACGTCGACGTCGGAAAAGGCCCCAGTAAGTCCATCCCGATCTGCTGGAACGGTCGGCGAGGTGGCTCGATCGGCTGTAGAAGTCCGGCTGGCCTTGTCGGCGGTGTTTTGCGTCGCTGACAGTCTCCGCATGTCCTTACGTAATGGGCGACGTCGGCAGAGAGGCGAGGCCAGTAGTATTTTTCTTGTATTCTCGCGAGCGTGCGGGAAAAACCGAGGTGTCCAGCCGTTGGGTCGTCATGGAGAGCTTGCAGAACCTCTGGACGCAATGCTGAGGGTACCACGAGGAGGTAGTTGGCTCGGAGAGGCGAGAAGTTCTTCTTTAGAAGAATGTCGTTTTGCAAGAAAAACGACGCCAATCCTCGCCTGAACACCTTCGGCACAATGACGGTCTTGCCTTCCAGGTAGTCTACAAGGCTCCTTAGTTCCGGGTCGGCTCGCTGTTGTTCGGCGAATTCGTCGGCACTGATGGGTCCCAAGAAAGTGTCGTCATCCGGGTCGCCCTGTGGCGGCGGTTCGACGGGGGCGCGAGACAAGCAGTCGGCGTCAGAGTGCTTTCGCCCGGACTTGTAAACGACGGTGATGTCGAATGCTTGAAGTCTCAGACTCCATCGTGCGAGGCGACCGGAAGGATCCTTCAAGTTAGCTAGCCAACACAAGGCGTGGTGGTCGCTCACAACTTTAAAGGGCCTGCCATAGAGGTAGGGGCGAAACTTTGATGTAGCCCAGATGATGGCGAGGCACTCCTTTTCTGTTGTGGAATAATTTGATTCCGCCTTTGATAGCGACCGGCTAGCGTAATTACTACCCTTTCTAGTCCGTGAGTCCGCTGCACAAGAACGGCGCCGAGTCCTACGCTGCTTGCGTCGGTGTGGACTTCGGTATCCGCGTTTTCGTCGAAATGCGCAAGTATTGGCGGCGATTGCAGGCGTCGCTTCAGTTCTTCAAATGCTTCGACTTGCGGCGTCTCCCACTTGAACTCGACGTCGGCCTTCGTGAGATACGTCAGTGGCTCAGCGATCCGTGAAAAATTCTTGACGAAGCGCCTGTAATAGGCGCACAGTCCAAGAAATCTACGCACTGCCTTCTTGTCAGCGGGCGGAGGAAAGTTGGAGATGGCCGCAGTTTTCTGAGGGTCGGGGCGCACTCCAGACTTGTTGATTACGTGGCCCAAAAACCAGAGCTCCTCATATGCGAAGCGGCACTTTTCTGGCTTTAACGTGAGTCCGGAGGTTTTGATTGCTTGAAGAACTGTTTCAAGGCGCCGCAGGTGTTCTTCGAAGCTTGAGGCAAACACAACGACGTCGTCCAAATAGACAAGGCAAGTCTGCCATTTCAAGCCTGCCAGTACTGTATCCATGACGCGTTGGAAAGTCACAGGTGCCGAGCAAAGACCAAACGGCATGACCTTGAACTGGAACAGTCCGTCAGGTGTTATAAAGGCAGTCTTCTCCCGGTCCCTCTCGTCGACTTCGATTTGCCAGTAGCCGGTTTTGAGGTCCATCGACGAAAAATACTTTGCGTTGTAGAATCGATCCAAGGCGTCGTCAATCCGTGGGAGGGGGTATACGTCCTTCATTGTGATCTTGTTGAGGCGACGATAATCGACGCAGAAACGTAGGGTTCCATCCTTCTTCTTCACTAACACCACGGGGGACGCCCACGGACTCTTGGACGGCTGGATGATGTCGTCGCGTAGCATTTCGTCGACTTGGTGCCTTATGGCTTCACGTTCGCGCGCCGAAACTCGGTACGGGCTCTGACGGAGTGGGCGGACATTTTCGTCGGTGATAATGCGGTGCTTGGCGACAGGGGTTTGTCGAACTTTTGACGACGACGAGAAGCAGTCCTTGTATTGCAGGAGCAGAGGTTTTAGTTGTTCTTTCTTATGCCTGGGAAGGTTCTGATTGACGTCGAAAGTTGGCTCAGGTATTATAGTCGTCGTTGCAGGTGCACTGGAATCCGTGAAGGCGAAAGCACTGCTGGCTTGTACTATTTCGTCGATGTAGGCGACCGTGGTGCCTTTGTTAATGTGCTTGTATTCAGGGCTGAAGTTCGTGAGCATCACCCTTGCTTTCCCTGCACGTAGCTCAGCTATGCCTCTAGCGACGCAAATTTCACGGTCGAGCAGTAGGTGATGATCACCCTCGATGATGCCCTCCATGTCTGCAGGCACTTCGGTACCGACGGAAATCATTACGCTGGAGCGAGGCGGAAGGGTGACTTGTTCTTCAAGCACATTCAAGGCATGGTAACTTATGCTTGTATCCGGTGGTAGTGCGTTGTGCGTTGAAAGCGTTATCGACTTGGATCTTAAGTCGATGACTGCACCGTATTGGTTTAGAAAGTCCATGCCTAGGATGACATCCCTGGAGCAGTGCTGCAGGATTACGAAGCTCGCCGGGTAAGTGCGGTTGTTTACCGTGACTCGGGCTGTGCAAATTCCAGCCGGCGTTATTAGGTGGCCTCCAGCTGTCCGGATATCAGGTCCTTGCCAGGCCGTCTTCACCTTCTTTAACTTGGCGGCGAACGCGCCACTGAAGACGGAATAGTCGGCGCCAGTGTCGACGAGAGCAGTGATGTTATGACCATCGATGAGCACGTCTAAGTCGGTAGATCGTCGTCTAGCATTACGGTTAAGTCGAGGCGTCGGATCACGGCTGCGTCGGCTTCCTCCGCTGCTGCTACGTCGCGTCGGCCGGTCTTCTTGCGGCGGCGAAGTGCTGTCAAGGCTGTTGCTAGGCGGCGTGCTGATATCTCGTCGTAATGATTCGCGAATCGTCGTCGTCGTCGGCGGAGGATCTTCGGCATTGCGTCGTACAGCAACCGCACCTCCATCGGTTGCTGCCTTTAGTTTCCCCGGTAAGGGCTGGGAGATCGGCCCCGGGTGGGACCGGTGTACTGACGACGATGCGGCGAGATGTAGCGGCCTGGTGACGGCGAGCGTGAGGATCGTCGGGGTTGCCACTGGGCTCCGGCGAGGTAGTCGGCAATGTCGCGCGGTCGTTCACCCCGCACTGGACGCGGCGCGTTGACGGCGAACCCTCGTAGGCCCATCTCGCGGTATGGGCATCGGCGGTAGACATGGCCGGCTTCCCCGCAGTGATAGCAGAGCGGGCGGTGGTCGGGGGCGCGCCAAATGTCCGTCTTCCTCTGGTAGCTGCGCTGGGCGACGGGCGGGCGTGTTGGCGGCGGCGGTGGTGGACGTCGGAACTGCGGCGTTACGGGGCCCTGGCGCGAGCGCGGAGGGGGGCCTTGACGACGGGCGACGGCGGCGTAGGTCAGCGCTTCCGACTCGGGTTGCGGCGATTTGGGAAGTCCTAGCGATTGCTGGATTTCCTCCCGCACGATATCGGCGATGGAAGCAACTTGAGGCTGCGACGACGGTAGCAACTTCTGCAGCTCTTCGCGTACTATCGCCCTGATGGTGTCTCGTAGGTCGTGGGAGAGTCCTTGGACTTCGGCATAATGTGGCGTCGAACGGCGATTGTATTGCCGGTTGCGCATGTCCAGTGCTTTCTCGATTGTCGTAGCCTCCGAGAGAAAGTCTTGGACTGTCGTTGGTGGATTCCGCACCAGTCCAGCGAATAGCTCCTGCTTAACTCCCCGCATGAGCAAGCGAACTTTCTTGTCTTCTGGCATAGCGGGGTCGGCGTGCCGGAATAATCGAGTCATTTCTTCAGTGTACATACCGATGCTCTCATTCAGGAGCTGTACACGGTTTTCCAACAAGGCTGCAGCTCTTTCTTTACGGACGACGCTCGTGAAGGTGTCCAGGAATGCGGCTCGGAAGAGGTCCCAAGTTGTTAGTGCACGCTCCCTATTCTCGAACCAGGTTCTGGCGCCGTCTTCAAGCGAGAAATAAACATGGCGCAGCTTGTCGTCGTCGCTCCATTTGTTGAACGTCGCGGTCCTCTCATATGTCTCCAGCCAGGTTTCAGGGTCTTCAGCCGATGATCCACGAAAAGTCGGTGGCTCCCGAGGTTGCTGCAGCAGGATGGGGGACGCTGGTGCTGCCATTCTGGTCGTTGACTTGACTTTGATTGCAGTGGTCTTTTCGGGAAGAAGTCCGAACTCCGGCACAAGTCCTTGCTGCCTACGGCTAGCTCGCTGGTCCTTGGTGACGTTGGCGTTGTCTTCCGGTTTCGGGCTTGGATCGCGGCTTTGCGGGGGCGTTCGCTGCATGAACGCACTAGCACCTCCACCAGATGTCACGTAGTAGTGACGCTGAAGAAAACAGTCGTAAAACTGTGTACGACGAAACTGGTTGTTTATTGGGCGAACCTGTGCCCACAAAATCAAGGTACACTCAAAGCACAACGATAGCGGCGAACACAGTCGGCGATCGTCGAAAATCTCATCAGCGGCGAAACGCGTCGGCTTTTATACCTGAGTCATCGAAGGTTCTAGATTAATCCCTGATGCCCGCGTGTCTTCGAGAAAGTTCTAGACAATTCGCCTCAGTCATGCAATCAGATAACATAAGCGTCGGTGAAAACAGGCAATGGAAAGGAGCATCGATAACGTTCTAGAAACTTCCGATACAGACGCGTCCTGCGCCGAGCGATAACGTTTAACATTTGTTAGCCGGTGGAAAGCGGCCACCGGTGAAAGATAAACATGTATACGTGTCAATATTATGATGACTCATTATAATTATAGAGTTATCGAATATCTGCTTAGTGATCAGTCAGTCATACTACGTTTCTTCATAAAATAAATTTAGTAAACCGCTTGAATTACATACACAATTTAATTATTCGCTGCAAGCATTACTAGAAAGGAAAAAAAAAAGTTATTTCACAGCTGCTACCAAACCGCTTCAAGTCGAACAGCCCGTCAAACACGGTAGTGCCTTCACCAAAGCGGTCGTCTACAGTGACACATTGCACTCAGAAATAAAATGAAGGTGCATTAGGTAAGCGGAATTTTCAAGTTATTATAAGCTTAATGTTCGCGATCTATTCCTTGACACCACTGCAGAGAAATTGCGAAAATAAGTCGCGTACACAAATGTGTACGCCGTGACTGAAGGGGATAGACACGATTATAGATGATACAGGTGGTTGCCGACATTTTTCACGTATGGACTAGTGCAAAAGTTTCTGACAGATCCCGCTAACTGAAGAAACAAAAATGTACACTGCTTTCATCACGACCTTCGATCTGTACGAGTATAACCGGCTTCCTTTTGGCTAGAAGAACTCGCCAGCACGGTTCCAGAAGATCATGAACGAAGTCCTGAAGCCTTTCCTTGTAACGTGTACATAGACGACATCATCGTCTTCTCGAAAACATAGGCAGAGCATCAGGAACACCTGTCTCAGGTATTAAATGCCTTGAGCGTCGAACACCTCAAGGTTAATTTTAAGAAAAGTGCATTCTTTCAGAGAAAAGTTGCCTTTCTTGGAAGAGTCTTTGATGGGACTATCCAAAGCACGAAACAAGAGTCCGACGAGAGGATCTCCCAACTGGTAAAGCCATGTGACGTCCACTCATTGCGTGTGTTTTTGGGATTAGCAGGACATTTCAGACCTTTCATAAAAGGCTTTGCCACCAAAACTATATGCCTCACGCGCCTAATCAGAAAGAAGTTCCATTTGAGTGGAATGACGAATGTGAGAGAGTCTACCGCAAGCTGGTGCACAAAATATCCGATGACCGTATTCTATGCATATCAGATTTTAATTTACCCTTTGAACTGAATACCGACGCATCACACTATGGGACAGGTGCAGTCTTGTATCAGAAATGTCCAGAATCATCCGGCCGAGAAAAGCGACACGTAGCAGGTTACTACACCTACATCCTCAAGCAGTCTGAAGTCAACTACAACACTACTGAAAAGGAAGTACTCGCAGTACTTAAAGCAATTCAGTACTTCCGTTCGTACGTAGAAGGTGCAAGGTTCACTTAGTTCACTGATCACCAGGCCCTCACTCGTCTCCTGAACATGACCCAACCTAAAGGACATATCGCTAGATGGGTGAACTACTTGCAGCAATTTGAATTCGCCATCTCCCACCGACCTGGACCTCTTTCCACTGATGATACAGTCCAACAAAGATCAATAGCAAGAGATCAATGAAGTAAAATTGTAGGAAGGCACTGAACACCTGATTTTTATTGAGGGTCGGTATCCAGTCCCACCAACGCTGGTTCCCAGGGTGCTTTATTTGTACCACGATAGTCCAGATTCTAGAGGACGCGACGGATTTTGGCGCACATACAGCAAGCTAGTTAAGCGATTTACGTGACCTCACATGAAGGAAGAAGTGAATCAGTACGTTCGTTCATGCTATATTTGTCAAGTCAACAAAGTGAAATATAAGCAGTGTACGGACGCCATGATAATACCTTGTCACTCGAACGTGCCTTATGAAGTTATACACCTGGATTTTGTCAAACTGAATAAGAAACGAGAAGGAGTCATCAAAACGCAATCTTTTCTCTTGGCTATCGATAAATGCACCAGGATGGTCGCGGCACGGGCAGGAAAAGAAGATGAAAATAGTGTCATCGCTCTTCTCGAAAAGGATATGTTTAAGACTAGCAGGACTATCGTATTTGACAAGAGTCCAGCGTTCAAGAGTGAAAAACTATCAAGATGGGCCCAAAGACACAATATATCGATCAGGTTCTGTGCGCCATACCATTCAGCGGCTGATGGGCTTGCAGACCATGCTGTACGAGATGTGAAGCAGTGCATCAGGATGTACGATAGTTTCCCTAGCGGATGGAAATGCTCTTTAGAAGCAGCTGTAAAACATCACAATCGCTCCGACACCAGTGGCTTGGAATGCAGTCCACAGTTCGCTTCTTCGGGAGAAACCCCTATTCTGCAGGCGGGCCGTGAGTTGGAGCTTCTAGAAAATCTCAAGCTCGTCGAGGAGAGGAAACAAAAATCCCAGGAGAAGAGGTACCGTAAACGAATGAAAAACAATTTTGGCAAAAGACATCGCTCAGACATCCCAGACCTGCAGCAGCATGTCAGGCGAACAGCCAGGTTAACACCTCCAGCATATGGATTCTCAAAGTGGGTTCCGCGGAACCCTGGGGTTGTGCAGGTCCCTGCTCGTGGTTCCGCAAGCCACTGATAAATTTTCCGTGGTCCCGCGCTCGCCAAGCGCCTAAAACGGCCAACACGAGGTGCGCTCGGTCAACATAACCTCCATTACCCATGCTCGAGTGTCAAAGAAAAAGTCACAGGCCTGCGCGGCACACGCAGCACAGTCACAGCGTAAACTGGTGGAGCGGCTCAAGAGTAGCTCCATTTTGGGCACCACGCACAGCAGGGTCTTCGCGGTAGTCTGTTCGCCTCGTTTTGACGAGAACGATCTGTACTGTCCGCCCAGCGTCGACGACATGCTGCGGCTTGTGCACAGCAGTCTGCTGAGCCCGATCAGGCCTTACAACTGCAACTTACATGTCAGGCACGCTGCGTTTGCAATCACCTTAACTAGATGGCACCACCACACTGGCGAAGGGAGGCTCAGCAGCTCGGGCAGCTCAGGGTCGCGTTGATTGCGCGCCTCGTCTGAATCGCATCTCGTCGTCTGCGCCTGCGCACGCTGCGTTTGCAGGCGCCTTACCTAGATGGCGCCACCATACTGGCGGAGGGCCGGAGGCTCGGGTCGTCTGCCCCTGCGCGCTTTGGAGCGTTTTAGGGCATTTTCCGCTGCCCGATAACAAGCGCTTGCGTGGCTCAGTGGCAGAATATCTGGCTCCCACGCAGCGGGTGCGGGCTCGATCCCGGCGGGAATCGGGTACTTCGCATTTCCGGCGATAGCGGTTACGGCAGCGTACACCTCCGGCGGCGGCACCAACGCGAACCTTAACGGCTATTGGAATGAGCCCATAACAGCTTATGCTGTAAAAGCACATCACAGTGCGTAACGGCAACGCGCGAACTGTGCAATAAATCTGCAAGCAGCTTGTAGCCACTCAACCTTCGAAAATGGGCAGCCATGGGCAGCGCGCCTAAGCTTTCGCACTTGAATCTCGGAGGCCGTAACTTACCACCATGCGCATTTCTCCCGTTTGTAGATAGGCTAGGTGCCGATAGCGTGCGCACTGACGTTATACTTCGGAAGAATAAAAAAATTAATGCGCGAAGTACCACAAGTGCGCGCTGCAAAAGATTAAAAACGGCGCTAGCATCCAAAGACGAAGCGGCGCAGTCCGCATCGCTATGGTCCTCAACGGCAAATCGTACGCGATACGTGACTGACAGCAACGCCGGAACTCTTCATGCCTAATTGTGCCCTCAAAGCCTTTATTCTTGGGTTAATCCCCACGAGTAACACCGCGTTGGCGGTAAGCCGCGTGCTTTCACAAGTGCGTAGTCGCGATCTATGATCTCGTCGATAGCCACCACAGTTTCCTCCACAGCGGTTGCGGCAAACAGTAGTTTCATTTTGACTTGGTGCGCGCGTCGGCTGCGTGCCTTCTCAACTGCCTAGCACCCAATCCATGATCGCGTCAATAGCGCCCGCGGTTTCGTGCGCACTTGTTGCAGAAAACGGTAGTTTCGGTTTGACTTGGTGCGTGCGTCGGCCGCCTGCCTTTTGAACGGCAAGTTCGCCGTCCATGATCGCGTCGATAACAGCCGCGTTCTTTGTCTGCGGCGGTTGCAGCAAGCAGTAGTTTCGCTTTGATACAGTGCAAAGTTGTATCAAAGGGCGCACAATTTGTTGGCGACCAGCTCCTAGCGAAAAAATAATCGGAATGTGCGCGCGCCAATGAAAAGCGTGTCTCAGATGAAGACGCGCGCCGCAGTCGCGCTGCGAAGGATGTCGGGAGGCCTTCGCCACTGCTAGCTCTAATCAGTCATATGAGATGACAAGGATTTCAGCTTCCATACTGCTCTTGAGCAAAATAGAAACAAGATTTGCTGATTGATTCGGTAAATAAAAGCGTGTTGACGTAGTAAGCATAAATTTGTTGTTTTCTTGATACCCTGCATAATTAGACATTCGATTAATTAGGACATTTTAATTCGGTTTAATATGGGGCTTCATGGAGCTTAGCAGAGTTCCCTGGAACAAACATGCCTGAGAACCCCTGCGAGTCCAGTGTATCATTAAAGCTTGTACGTCTCTCTCGCTACTTTGTATTCTGCACGTAGAAACGCACGTCGTCACCCGACGCGGCGTGCTTGTTCAGCTCGTCTATGGAAGCATTACCCAGGTGAAAATTTCCTGTTGGTTTCCTGCTGGTTTGTACTGGTTACCGATGGAACCAGCAAGTAACCTGCTGGTTTCCTGCTGATTCCAGAAGGTTGCTCACTGGTTTTCTATTGGTCCCAGCGGGCTGCCTGCTGGCTTGGTAATGGTTCCAGCAGGGTGCTTACTGGTTTTCTGCTGGTCCCGGCAGGCAACCTCCTGGCTGTGCTGGTTCCAGAAGGGTGCTGTTGCGAAAGCCGAAGGTCCGATCGGCCACGAAGGTTTCATGTATGGTGCCGTGCCAGGTGCCGAGAGGAGGAGATATCCAGGGACATCAAAAAACTGTCTTATATACACCGTACATTGTGGTATTTTACAAGGGCTCCATGATATTAGCGCCGTCTACATGCTAACAGCTTTGCATGTTCTAGCGTTTAGATCTCCGAGCGTTCTCCGTGGTCGAGCGTCCTCTACATGATCAAGCGTCCCGCTGTTTTATCCCTTTGGTTTCTCTCTTTCACTCGACGAGGGAATGCACTTTACTTCTTAGCCAATGACTACCCTCGATCTGTTCGCAGAAGCCACCATTTCCAGTCAATAGTCGCCTCTCCGAAGCGGTCAGTTCGCGAAAGCCACCATTTCCAGTCAGTCGGTGCCGGGCCTCGTCGTAGTTCGGGCGGCGCTGGTAATTTCACGGAAACGCACCAAAGGGCGACGTTGCTGTTTAGCGACGCATGAGGCAGCCTGGAGACTAACTGCTCATCCTTCAGTCCCAGGAGACACTTCCCGGCCGCGAGAACCGACAAGCGTGAAGAGCACTTGATAGCTTCCCCGTATGTCGATGAGGCCTCCTGTGTCCCGAAGGACCACCAGACACAACAGTGCTTACTAGTTTTCTGTTGGTCATGGCAGGCTGCCTGTGGCCATGCTGCTGGTTCCAGCACAGTGCTACTAGTTTTCTGTACTGGTTCCAGCAGGATACTGGTTTCCTCCTGGGATGCTGCTAGAACCAGCAAATAACCTGCTGGTTTTCGGTTGGCTTGCACGGGTCCCAACAATGCACTCAGTGGTTTTGTTTGGGCTCGAACTAACTCGTTCAAGCAATGACTCTTGAAGTTGGGATCTGCTGTTTCTAGCTAAGACCTTACTGCTTTTCAACTCGGTTCACTGATCCATTCAGGGAAGAACGTGGCATAGTGAAATACAACCCAAGAATGATGTTAAAATGTACATATTAGACCTTATATGCTGTACATCAGTGCACTCTTTTTCCTTCATTATACAAAAATTTTACCTCTAGAGGCCAAGCTGAAACTGGGCTTAGATAATGAGAAATGTGAAGCTCTGCACACAATTCACATTCATGGATATTATTGTTAATGAAGAGGTACTGAAAAGATAACAGCAGAATTTTCCACAAATTGACAATAGCTAAATTTCATGCACATGTACTGAGACTATCATTGCTCATTTTCTCAAAAAAGTACAATACGCTATACACGACATATATATATATATATATATATATATATATATATATATATATATATATATATATATATATATACAATGACAAACACAAAAAGCTCTGCAGCGTGGCAACAGTGGCTTACAAGTGACCCTCGTAACTTCCGCTGTCAGCTGTATAGAGTAGAGTTGTGTGAGCGGCTGGATGATCAAAAAATAATTATTTTTTAGAAACTTGGAGCCAAGAAAATTATTTTAAAAACGGTAACATTTGAAAATAACCAAACAACTAAATTATATACCACCGGAGTGTGAAAAAAGCACACGGCTATTCCATGACAAGAACATACCCAACATTATAAAAGACGCATTTATGGTCATGCTACCTACACACAATTGATGATGCATGAATTGCTCTGCTCAGCTGAAATCACTACACGCAAATTAAATTGAATTTTCACAACACTGTTTGTATACAATGATATATGACCACACCACAACAAGAAATGAGCAGAAAAAAAAGCACTTAGAAACAAGAAAGATTTCATAAAATAGGTTTCCAGATTAATTTAAACCGGCTGGTGTTCTTCCACATGCACCGATGAAAATGCGAAAATATACATTTTTTCCTCCACTGAAATATGGCTGTTGTGGCCATATCGGTTGTGGACAGGTCCATGTGGACGCCGTCAGCGTAGCACGAAGATGCCGAGCGTGCGAGCTGGTAGTACACGTAAAGTAGGCCTACTGTGCGAATATAGCAACCAGGATAGCAATCAAGATTTCATATTTCTCAACCATAAATTTGTTTAAAAGTGTGCGAAACATGCATTAAGTTCATACGGGCATCAGCTTGTTGCTTGGAAATGTTCTCCATATCGATGAGTAACAAGTCGCCTGCAACTGCCTGCAACCCTGCTGGAACCAGCAGCTACCGGTTTCAGCTCCTGCTTCCATCACCTGTTGGCTCCATCATCTGTTGGTTCCATCACCTACTGGTCTCAGTAGCTGCTGGTTCCAGTAGCTGCTGGGGATGTGCTAATAAACCAGCACTACTGGAACCAGTACAAAACCAGCAGGAAACTCACCTGGGAAGAAACTGTCAAGCTGCTAGAATTAAGTGACGTCAGCCGGATACACAGTTTCACGCTCACATCTTACCAAACTTCTGTCCAAATAGAGCTGCAACAGGATTCAATAGAATAACTACCTGTTTTTGTCCAGTTAAGGCTAATGGTTTACAGGAAGATGACTTGATGGGATCAAGAGTAGGCGAAGAATAGAATCTTCATTGAATGAATGAATGAATCATATTTATTTACCACATTTCAATCTTCAAACTGGAGCCAATGTTTCGAGAACGACCTGCTTCTCTGAAGTGCGTTCAGACTGCTTCTGTTCTAAACGTAGCGGAAATACAGCTTAGTTCCAGCTAAACAAGGTATCCACATATTGGCTTTCCTTAACCACACAGAACTTTCCAACAATTCAGGACATTAACAACCCAAAAAGACAATATGCAATTAGCTTTCCTGGTGCGCATGCAAAAGTCGATCTTTTCATGCACAAGGATGTTCAATTAGGCAGCATTCTACTTGGATAACATGTACTCTACTACATTCACAATTTATCTCTAATGAGTATTTTATAGGCATAGTGAATAAACACGTACATACTTGTAACTTTGTTGAGCCATTACATAACAAAAGGGATATCACGTGCTCATAGCTACTGCAATATCCCACGAAACACAAAACGTCTTAAAAACTTCTCGAAACGGCTTCAATCGGCTAAAGACGTCTTCGTCTACGCGAAGACGTTAAACAGATGCTCTTGGAAACATTATGTAGCAGGAAGTACGGTTAATCAAATATGATATAGTGTGTCAGCTGTGGTAACAGCCCACCTCTGGCGTCACTGGAGTATACTTTGGTGAACGTCTTGAGAGCGTCCAACTCAAGAACTTATTTAGATGTTTTTGTCAGAAAATGTGCGACATGCTTGGGCGTGCGCCGTGAAAGTGAGAAAGATTTAAAATGCACGTGCCCGACGCGCAGCGTTACATTCCGTGCGACTTTAACAAGCCATATGCAATCCATTAACGTCGCATCCTTTAGCATTTCGCTGCTTTCCCCCTTTGGGTAAACAGGCAGAAAAATCCTGCGGGGTTAATTTCTTTGATTCCTTTACGATCTTATCATTCGATCGCCACGTCGACAATGTGTTTGCCGCGCGGCCAGCAAAACTGACCCGTGCCACGGTGGGATGCACGATACAGGTGAGTCTGTCACACTGTGTACGATATATCTTACACCGTGGTGTAAGATATATCTTACACCGTGGTCTGTCACGATAGTCAAAGTTTAGAAAAAGAGAAAATAAAAAGAAAATGGCCGGGCGCACACGTGCGCGCCCTTTCAGCGTCCTTATCAGAGCCGTGCCTTCCTTTCCCTTTGCGTGAATAAGCGGTGAAGAAGCCGGAATTACGATACCAGCTATCATCACCGACAGATCTGGCCGCGCGCGACAGATCTGACCGCACCAGGGGGCGCGCTGAAGTTACCGCGAGTAAAGCTTTCAGGGGCTTTAACCGCGAGCGATTCAAAGGGCCGTGCTCATGGCTCGCAAACGTTCGCTCGCCGGTGCTCATGGTTCTCTTCCCAAGTTCTATCGAGTCTACATAGCGTGTGGTGCACCGCTCGTGGCTCTTTTGGTCACGTTCAAGCCTTGACCAGCGCCTGCAGATACGGTGCAGTTCCTTACGGTACGTATACGTTTACCTGCTACAACTTGCACGCCACTTTTCTTTTGGCAGGCCCGTGCATCTTTTGTGTGTCCAGGCCAGATATATTTTCAATAGTGTTATGAAGAGTTTGTGCAATTAAAAATTAATCCGCATAATTACACGCAAAATAAACATCAGGGCTGCAACTTTACAGACTGCTGAGTACTTTTCAAGTGTGAAGAAGGTCATGAATTGTAATTTTCTTACATTCTTGTCACCCATATATCCTTGTCGAGGTTTGTATGCTGTTATAAATTTGTTTATCTTGCTGTATAGGGCACATGTTGAAACGGAAACAAAGAGTTCGACGGTGGCTAAGCAGCCATATTTTTCAAACAATTGTGTGCTCACCAATCAAACTTAAGGTAAACATGTTGAAGCATGCTAGGCTTGACTGTTTTGTTGACTGTCTCTTTTTAATATGTAGTTATTTTACCCTCACGGAATCACAAGGCCTGCTGGCTCCCATCGTTTTTGTCTAGTTTAGGTAACTCGCATAGTTGCAAGCCAGACGTTGACCGTTTTGTTGACTGTCTGTTTTTAATTCCTATGCAGCTCTTTCTCTTTCCCGGAACCACAATGCCTGCTGGCTTTCATTGTTTTGTTTTTGTCTAGTCAATGTAAGTCACATGGTTGCAAGCCAGACATTGGCTGTTTTGTTGACTTTCTCATTTTTTTGCTATGCAGCAATTTTACTCTTTCACGGAACCACAAGGCCTGTTGGCTTCCATTGTTTTTGCCTTGTCAAGGTAAGTCGCATGGTTGCAAGCCAGAGCCTGAATGCATTCTTATTCGGTCGCTTTGTTTACGTGCGTGCACAATCTCTACATTGCTTCCATATTTTCGGCATTTGACCATTTGTATGCTGCTACAAATTTGTTTATGGTGCTGCAGGACATATGTTCTGCAAACAGATGAACAGGGGCCAAACGGTGTTTGTTTCGCACAGTTTCATGCACACCTAATTAATCTTAAGGTAAACCTGTAGGAGCATGCAAGGCTTGACTGTTCTGTTAAGTGGCTTCTTTGAATTTCTATGCCTCTTTTGTGTACTGTTATTTCTTATTTGGCACCATGTGGCTGCCTGGCGGCCATTTTTGTTAGTCATGGTAAGCCACACCTTAACTAATTGTATTGCTGTTGAAAATGCTTGCTGATTACTGATAACTGTGGTGTTGATATATAGTGTACATGCTTTTTTTGTCCTCAAGAGGGCACACTAATAATAGTTTGCACCCAGTTATCTTGCACATATCACTGATTGAAGCATAAGAGTGCACTAGTTTTTTTTTCTCTCTGAAGTGAGTGTACAGCTTTATTTTATTTACAGGGTCTTTCAGCGAACACTTTTAAAATTTATTAAACGTTGCGTGTGGCAGATAGCCCAATTCTATTTAATGAGCTGGTCTACTCGAAGAGGCGGACATTACTTGCACAAAAAATTTAATGCATAATCGACTAATTAACAAAAATGCACTAATTAGGTTTTTAACTATTTACCCGATGGCCCATATTGCAATTTACAAATTGTAGACGTGGAGTTCGCAAGGCAGATCCACTTGGAACGAATTCCCAGGATGACGCCATTTTCGAGATATTCATTCCTGAAGTTTGCGGAGAAATGCATTGGCGTTCCAGTTAATTTTTTGAGTCAATGCGTTAAGCGATGTTTTGCTAAGAAACTAACTGGAACGCCTGGAAGTTCTGGAATTAATATCTGAAAACTGGTGTCATCCCGAGAACTTGTTCCAAGTGGATCCGCCTTGAGAACTCCACGGCTTCAATTTGTAAATTACAATATGGGCCATCAGATAATTAGGTAAAAACTTAATTAGTAATTTTTAGTTAATTATTAGATTATGCGTTTCAATTTCTTGTGCAAGTAATGTCCGCCTCATCGCGTAGACCACCTCATGAACTAGAATTGTGCTATCTGCCACAGGCAACCTTTAAGAATTGTTGAAAGTGTTCGCTGAAACACCCTGTATATCTCAAACAATAGCTATTCTGCATTTTTAACAGGTATATAATAAAGTTGCACACTCACTTCAGAGAAACAGCTAGTGCATTCTTGTGCTTTCGATATGCGCCCTGTGTAACCAAGCGATTTCGTTGAGAGGAAGCATCACTTCTATATCGAATATGGATAGGATCTGCTCGTACACAAGCATGGTTATTTAAGACGGGGTGTATTGATTGTCCAACTGTACTACGTGCGACGAGATATCAGACATTGAACACTTTCTGTGGTCGTGCCCAAGGTACTGAGATGAAAGGGACATTCTTCTGAAGAATCTGCAAAAAAAAATGACCCTCCGCCTGCGACACTTCGTGTTCCTAGAAGGATCAGTTATAGCACGCAAAGAAGACTCATGTCGTTTTGTTGCCTTCTTAAAGTGGCCCTGAAACATTTCTTGAAATGGTAAGAAATTGTTGCCGATCCGTCGTAGCAGCTGCTGTGAACGTGTGAGCCAAATAATACTGCACTGCACGCAGCAGGGAATTTACAATCTCATGTCAAACACAATGAAAAATCGCTTGCTCTCGCTTCGTACGGCATACGAATACGCTTGCTCTCACTCAGCATACGAATACATGGTATGCTGAAGTGGCCAATAATTTTGCTTACCACGTCACTGTAGGATGACAATCTATGAATGCTGCTTTAAAGAAAACTATAAAAGCCTGCATATAGTTTCCTAAGACATTATATGTTATGACTTAAACAATATGCAGGCTTTTATAGCTTAATTAAATATTTTGCTAGACGTCCCCAGAATTCTGTTATAATTTGTAACAGAATTCTGGGAACGTCTAATGAAGTTCTTAACTTGTTCTTGTCAAGACGTTTTATAAAAGCCTGCATAATGTTTCCGAAGCCATTATTACAGAATTCTGGGAACGACTAATACAATTCTTGAAGTTGTTCTTGTCGAGATGTTTATTTGCCAACTGTTAGCGTAACGTTAGCAAGGCTTACTGAAGTACCTGTAGACGTCTACGGCTAGAAAATGTCTTGACCAGGACAGCTATTAGACTTTTGAATTATCCGTTCAAGACATCTTTTAGACATCAAATAGCTGCTTGTGTGTTTCGTGGGATGTGCTGTAACCTGATTAACAGAAATGCCTCTGGAACGTTCCACATAGCTGGCCTCAACTATGTCTTAACATAATCAAACTTCTGAATTCATAATATATTTCTTTCTACAATGCGTATCTACATGACTGGCCCGACAATTGACTGGTGTCGTGGTGTTGTCAATGTTATGTGTCACCTCAGATCAATATTCTTAAATTGGTTCGTTGTTTTGCAAACGCAATGAAACTTGTCGGATTATGCTAAAACACGCTATGAATTACCTCAGCAGCTCAACATATCAGATCATACGGCAACACTTGTGCACCAGAATGCACACGTTTGCAGATTCCCAGTTCAGATTTTACTTGACTCTTTCCCTACCCTGGGGAAAATAGGCGTTTTTGTATGTTAAGGCAGATGCTTTTTTTTCTGAAGGAACTACTGCACTCAATATTTATTGTAATGCATAAAAAGAAAGCAATATGATTGCACTTTTTACGCATAAAAAGTTTATTAACGAGATCTATGTCATAAAAAAGATATTAATTGTTAAAATCAAGATTTTGCGATAAAATTGATCACAGTTTGTAAAGACATGCTTGGTATCTACTAAGAAAACAAAAATGTTACGAAAATTATGAGATATACGAAATGTATTGCCGTCTATTAGGCACTATCTCCGAAAAAAATGTCAAACATTTTCGCTACAAAAATTTAACTGCAAGCACTACAGTTGGGCGTGCCGGGCTGCGCCCGCAAATGTTCCAGGCTGGTTTGCGTCGTCGTCGCATTCAGATTCAAACACTGACGAAAATTCAGCGTCCTCTGACTCACTGCTTTTCGATGTATCCATAAGATTAGCCGCAGGAGCAGCGGAATCGCGATTTCTGCGATCTCCTGAAGTGCGCGTGCCGTTTCCGGAGCCGGATATTTTGGCGTTCTGCTTTGACGATCGCGAAATTTCGGAGCACGTTTAAAAATCCCCGCTTGGTGGGAAAAAGCGAACTGCTTAGAAAACAAAAAATATAGTTTCTCCACTGACGTTCGATGACCCAATGTGTCCATGAGCGGCGCGGAAGGTCTAGAAAGCGGCCTTTCAAACCATCAAAAGCAGGCGGCTATTTTTTCCTTCTCCTTTCACGATCGCGAAAGTTCGCAGCGTGTTTAAATATCACCGCCTCGTGGGAAAAAAGCGCACTGCTTAAAAAACTAAAATATAGTTCTCCGCCTTCACGTCCGATAGCGCAGTATTTCCGTGAGCGGCTCGGAAGGTCCCGAAAGCGGCGTTTCAAACCATCGATAGAGGGCTAACCATGCTCAATGGGTGCGGTACGGAAATAGTACATAAAGGAAACCTACATGGCTCGATTGTGTGGAAAGTGTTCTTTGAGTTTATAAGTTACAAAGAATCTTTGAAAGAACAACCTGCACTGAAATGATCACTTGCAATTTTGTTGGTGCAGGTGCCTCTTCATCGGGCTGTAACGTGCCGTTGTATGAAGGCCTAAGTGGCACCGAAATGGTTGTGTGAATGTACAGGTAGTCCTTCAGTGTGACCTTATCAAAAAATGTCACAGTTTCGCCCTAAGAGCGAAGCAATGAATGCGATAGCAACACAGCAATGTCATACGAAGTAAGGTGAGGGGCTTTGATAGCAATATGAATTGTAGTAAACATGAGCTGATTAAGTAAGCAGGTGTGCTGCGTCGTAAGTAGACCGACACGAAGAGAGACTCGATGACCACGAGGAGGCGCGTGTGAAACGGTGGTGTTGATGAGACGCGCTTCCCGTGGGCAGCGCGTGCGAAGGGACACACCTGTGGCGCTGTACTGCCGATCCGGGCAGCATTGCATGTGTAGCGTGCGTTGGAAAATGTGGCCCGACTATTACTAACTGAATGAACAAGCGTGGTGTGAGCGCGCACAAACAAACATGAATAGATCACACTGAATGACTGCAACCAACGACTGTCAAAACTCTGGCAGCAAGCGCCTACGCCGCAGCGGCGAAGGTACGTGCGGTCTATTGCTTCAACGGAAACTGAGCGGCGAATGCACGGCGCATAAAGATCAGAACCGTGTTGAGATAAGAGACGGTGCGGGCGAGCGACGAGCGCGGTTGTTGGCAGAGTAGGAGTGCGCCCCCCCCCCCCCCCCCCCCGCGCTCCCTCCGGCGCTGGCTTCCCGCTGCCTTGCTTGCGCGTGGGTGATTGAGTGCGTTCGCTCTCCGTGATAGCGCGCGTCCCCGCACGCTTCCGCTCGGGCATACGGCGCGCGGCGAAGATTTTATCTATAGGGAACCTCACGGCGACGGCAGAAATCCGGTTGAAGTGTCCATATAATTGCAATCGCAATAAAAAGCAAAGAAGAGTGCTTAATGCTCACATGTTTGTTTATTCCAAGTAGGTACATATACTTGCCCAGTATAGAGATCAAACTAGGGGCATGCCAACAGCAATTTTCGCGACTGAATCAGCTACGAATCGAATAGTCCCAAAAGCGAATCAAAGATGGAATACATTTCGAATAGCTTAAGAAAAGTCGCAGTTTTGCCCGAAAGGCGAAGCATCGATGGCGATAGGAAAATAGTGGACAGCTATACGAAGTAAGGATAGTAGCTTTATCGGCCGTATAAGCTTGTAAACGTAGGAATACTAACTAAATAAACAAGCATGGTGTCACGCGCGCACAAGCAAACATAAACGCATCTCATTCGATGACCGCGGAAACTCGCTGTCAAAATGCTGTAGCGAGTAAGCGCTGCAGCAGCAGTGAGCAAATTGATCTTCATCCTGCCGCTCGCATCAGTGCGAAATAAGCCGCGAAAACACAGCGCAGGAAGGAAGGACTCTGCCCCCGCCGCAGATGGCTTTCAAGATGCAGCAGCCCGGGCGAGAACGCACGGCGTAGTACGCGGCAAACCACCTCCATACCCTCCACCCCGGAGCCTTGCGGCCCGGCGTGTGCGCGCGGTGGCTCGCCAGGCTCGGGAGGCGTGGAGTAAAACGCACCCCCGTGCCTCCGGAGCTTTGCGCGCGCCTAGAAGACTCCGCACATCCTTCCGACTTCCCGTCCTTGCGTGCGCAAGATTGAGCCGTGATCGCCGACTCACCCTCGCAAGCTTTCACTCGCACAGAGAGCATATGGCGCGCGGCGACGATATTATCATCCGTGGACTTTACACTGACCTCACGGCGACGGCAGAAATGCGCCTGAAGTGTTTATATGGGGCTCCTGCGTTGCCCAGGGGGTGCTGCGAAAATGTCAACGAAAAAAATGGTGCTTAAAGCGCCCTCAATCCGAAACTGGGTAGTACCAAGCTCGGTCGTCTGCTTCGGAAAGCACGTTTACAACGTGGACCCGGTCCGACCCGCCACTTTCGGTTGTGTTGTACCACGGCTTGCAGCTTATATCGGGCGCCGAAGATTTTTTTCAGGGGTGGCACGCTGCGTAAAGGCAATAAATTATGCAACGCCGGATACGTGTACGCCTTTCAAGAAATAAGCGGTGAAGTTTTAGTGCGGTGTCAATCGCAAGTGAAGCGAGTCACGTACGAAGTTGAACTTCATGTAAGGTACGCACGCTGCTATATTCAGGCGCACAAACACGAGGAAATGCTTGCCTGTAAATGAAGTCACAGCAGCGATAAGCAGACATCACGTGTACGGAATAGTTAGAGCGCACGACGGTACGCGCCGCGACGGCAGCGGTCTTTCAGCATGCCGCGAAATGGCGGGACTCCTGCAATCTTTGTTGACTGCATGCCGCTAGACAAGTAATTATGCCTGCGCTGTAGTAGCGGCCATCTGTCCCTTTAGCAACTGATAAATAACTGATGCAATGTATATGAGCTCGCAGTAACGTACGTACGTGCGAATCGCGCGCTGCAGCGCGAGCTCGTGCGCTGCTCGCTTGATGTAGCTCTTAATGACAGCGCTCGAACATCGATGTGCAGTAATAAATACTGCCTTGGTGCGCTGCGTTAACGTATTGGCTTAAAGTCAATGATGACCACATTTAACTCTCGAACCTGTGTTACTCGTAGTGGGGTAGTGAAGTTATCCAGCGCGCCCGACGCTCCGCAGCGTGAGGCCTTGAAGGAAAACGGTAGAATCTGATGTTGGGATTCAGGCCTTCTTGTTCATGGCAGCCCACGACGCATCAGTAACGGCGGTGGCGCTTTTTCGAGGCTGAGCTAGGTCTCTCCGGATCGGTGTCGCCGATGTCTTCTGCTTCCTGCATTACGTCCCACAGCACACGTAGAGTCCGTTTTCGTTAAACTATAGGCTGCGGCCCGCTCGCACCGTGGTCGGCGTGGTCTGTGAGAAGTGACGAGCCTTTTCGCACTCGAAACAGGGCAGAAAAAGTGCGAATCGACGCAAAACTCGGGCTCGAAACGTGCTTCGCCACAGCCACGGCTTAGTACTACGCAAATTGGTACTACCCAGATGACGTTTTCCGCCGCCACCAGGCACCGCTACTGTACCTCAAACTCCAGCGCAAGACGCCCATGAAATTACCAACCATTTTCAAAATTGCTATAAAACAATGTGCCCTTCCTAGTATTCTTAACTTCAGGAAGCTTCTGTCATTGCATGGCACGTTATGAAGCATTGATTATTAAAAGCACAAACTGAGTATCAGGAACAAATTAAAAGTTTGTTCGCATACACAGGACTCTTCGTAGAGCACAAATGATCGCTGTTAGGCGGGAAAGTTTGCCTGCCGAACAACCTATATAGCCTCCTCTACGACGCGTTTTAGTACTTTATTTGTATTTTATGCCCAAGGGGATGAACTTTATCATATTTTTGTTTCAATTTGATGTTTTATTGCGCACAGTTAAAATTTTGAATAATAGAAGGTTATTAGAAAAGTATTTGTATTTACGAAGTACCTATTCGAAAGTTTCGAGTAGTCGCACACCCTTATTCAAAACATCGGTAATTCTTGGAGTTAAATATTTTAAAAAAATGTCATGTGTACTGATTTTTTTTATTCGGGAACTTTCCTATGAAAGACTGGTACAAATGCAAATCATTAAGAATTTTTGAGTGCTGAAAAAAAAAAGGATTGGCCGATTTCGTTGCCTCCTGTACAATAACGTTTTACACAGCGCAGGTGTTATATGTTTGAGTCAAATTGTAATTTCATACAAATATTTCTAGATATATGTCCCATTAGTAGTTAAAGAATGCCTACATTAGTTGAAAAATATGTGGGAATGAAGTTGACTCAAGACTTAATTTACTCCTGTATATCTGTTATAAGAAGCGCATTCATTCTCAATAATGTATTTTTTACAGCAATCGCTCAACTATCACAACATTGCATGCTGTCATGCGAGTATCAAAATACCAACAAGAACATACAACGAATATATATTAAACACAGGCATTTGTTTAGTGCTCTGATGAAACAGACAGGGGGCAAGTAAACTCTTTAAACGATCAATTAGCAAGTAAACTCTTTAAACGATCAATGCTATAAATCAGTACCTATTTGCAAAAAAACATGAATAGAACAACATCAAAGAGTCTCCAGTGTAACCAGTACATAGCAGAACCTAGAGGCAACGAATACATGAGCCTAACAAAAACAAGTTCACGTGTAAAAAATTAAGGGCAGATTCACACTAGTGGTGCGAATACTGGGCAAACAGCGAAGCTAGCGACCCCACCTAGGTTTATCTCAGTTCGCCCAAGTTTTTGCGAGGTTATGCTTCGAGACTCGGCCACGTTTTGCGCAAGATCACACCGGAATCATGGACAGCCTAAGGAGCAACGAACACGTCATTAAAGTAACTGGACGCTCAAACGATTTTGCTCAGTTTCGCAGGCTCGTAACTCCGGATCTTCTGCGAATCGCCGACGTTTTACCGCCGCTTCGGCGGCGCGATACTCGGGATCGGACCGAAGTCGTCTCACTCGCTCTCGAGTAGCGGCGCGGCGGCTTTGGCGCCGCGCTTTCTCTTCTTTGGGAGTGACGCTCTTCGTCGGCCGCCCCATCTTCGCGGCCATGCGCTCTGCGCGGATACAGAAGGGCCTTTGTGTCGCCGCGGCAGCGACGTGGAGTTATATATCCCGTGGGTCGGCGCAGTGACGTCACGGTTTAGCTCCGCCTCTGCGCAGCCGCGTCAACCACTTCGCACCGCGCGGTGACGTCTGGCTCGGCAAAGCTAAGGCGAAGCGATGCGGCACTCGCGATGACATCACGGCTCACGCAACTGTGGCGAGGCGCGGTCGGCGCAGCTGGGACGAAGCGTTGCTAGGCGACGCATGGTGATGTCGTCGCTAGGCGGAGGTTTTGTGGCGTACACTCGACGGACCATCCTCGAGCTTAAACACTTTCGCTAGTTTACAGGGGTATGTGCTATTGCGCTTGGAGCCTTTCTGCACTACCACCAGGATCGGCACACATTACCCCGTTACACTTCACAGCAAAGGCCCAGGTGAAACAGCTTTGCTGTTGAACATGCAATACTCAACGAATTAGTCACACAGATGTAGAAAAAATACACAAGAGGTACAGCCACGAAAAGTAACATCATTCATTTTAAAGCTGCTACATAATGCGATAGAATAGAGACTACGGACTCGAAATAACGAACCTAAATTTACGAAACCTGCGATGTAGCAAAATATTTTTGTTATCCTATCTTACCTACACTGAAAATCATGTCCCTGTTTTGGTGATTTAACGACGCAAATTTAATAAAACGTTTCGAGTGAACAAGGTTTTCCGCAATTTCAAGCATGTACTTGAAATCTCTATAGGCTAGTAAATCAAGCGAAAAACTATGAAAACGTTCGTCTAGGTAGAGGTAATCAATTGCTGTTGTCCTTCAGCATGAAAAGTTCGAGCATCAAAAAAAACACCATCCCACGAATGAGATAATTAGACTCCTCGAAGCGCATCCAGAGAGAGAGAGATAGAAAGCGAAGAGAGGAAAGGCAGGGAGGTCAACCAGACGAACGTCCGGTTTGCTACCCTACACGAGGGGTAAGGGAAAGGGGGAATAAAAAGAGGAAGAGAGTGAGCATTGTGTGTGCAGCGAGGCACCATGACACCAAAGTCAAGTTCCATAGCTGGTGATGTGCGTTGACGACATCTGACATGAACCAAGGGCCAGTGGTCGTTGCGTGAATAGGAGGCGGTGGGTGAGCCACGGGGCTTACTCGAGACTTGCAAGCACTGGATTAAGAGTATCCGGTACTTGCACTGCACTTCGTGCTGACGGAGTATGCAGCTTGCTTAACAGTATACGAAGGGTATTTACAAGGGACCGAAGCATCACAACCACTTGCCGGTCTACTTCGGGCAATTTATCGGGAGTCGGCATTCTCGACTCTACCGCGGTGCACTGTACACTTTGATCTGACTGTGGTGCCGGCTGTGGCATCGGTTGTGGCTCCGCCTGTGGCCTCGGCTGTGGCGTCGGCTGTGGCTTCAACTGTGGTGTTGGCTGTGGCGTCGGCTGTGGCATCGGCCGTGGCATCGGCTGTGGCGGCGGCTGTGGCGTCGGCTGTGGCCATGACTGTGGCTTCGACTGTGGCTTCAGCTGGGGTATTCGCTGTGGTTTCGGTTGTGGCTTCTGCTGTGGTGGCAGCTGTAGCTTTGGTAGCGCGGGCCAGGCTTCAGTATTGTTCTCCGGCACGACCTTGTCAGTATTAGATTCGACTCCGCCCGGCATAGGGGGCAGAGGAGGAGGAGTTGGCGGATGTGCCGCGCTCTTCATAGAGGAACCTTCGTTCTTTGAAGTCCGACGGCGTCGACGGCGTCGGGAGCGTCGCTTTCTAATGGCCGCAACAGCTTCCCGACGAGACGAATGGTCTCTTGCCATCTGCTTCAAGACCGCCCTTTCCTCATTTTAGGGCAGTCCTTTGAGGTAGCATCATGGGACCCAATGCAATTTGGGCATTTGAGCACCGTGGCTACACAGGAGTCTGCAGCGTGGGGTTGTGCGCAGCGCGAGCAAACTCTCGTATTCTCGCACACAGCGCTCACGTGACCCAGCCTCGGGCAGTTGCGGCATTGGAGTGGTCTTTGGATAAATGGACGCACGGGGTGTCTAAAGTGGCCTACCTTGACGTGTGAGGGAAGAGATTCGCCCTTGAAAACCACCTTCACACAGCGGGATGTACCGAGTCGAGACACGTGAGTGATAGCGCAGCCATCAACGGCTGGCTTAATAAAATCGGCAAGTCGGCGCTGGAGATGGAGACGTCCACGTCGCTAATGACACCAGTAGTGGTATCACTGTCCAGAGGAATGCACGAGCGGACCTTCATGCTGCCAAGTTCCGTAAGTTTGCTCAATGTGATCCGTGCCGTCTCATGTATGACGTCAATAGCCAAGACATTTTTGCGTGCGTTGACTCTGACATCCGTGACTTGATTTGGCGCCACCGCTTCGAGAAACACCGAGACAGACTGTCGGTTGAGTCGCCTCAGGTTGTCGGTAGCGAGTTCCGGTATAAATAAAATTGTACTGACTGCGCTATTCCGAGTTGGTCCTGCAGTCGACGTGCTTGAAGACAAATAAGCCCTGGTGTTTCTTCGTTTCGCCTTGCGGCTCCTCACAAGCTGAAAGTCGTCATCGGAGAAGTCCGCACTGCTGAGCGAGTAGACACTGGTATCGTCGCTGTCGGTGTCGCTCTGGAGGCCGGTCCGCTTCCTAGACGCAGCCACCGCTGAAGTCGCCATCCCCAGCAGAGGCGCGGGGACGTCAACTTGCATCCGTGCAACAATCCATGACGGCTACCCGGAGATTTACCGAGAAATCAGGCGAAAACAGCAGAGCTACAGAAGTAGCGTTCTGGCTCGCAGAAACTTCGTCTAGAGGATAAGATAAGCAGAGTAGGGTGCCTCGATGTCAGCGCCGCCTCCCGCTCTTCAGGGTAGTGACAGCCTTTGCCCAAGCATGTGCTGCACCGTCGCGACATTGTGCCACAACTGCTGAAGAAGTCATATATATATATATATATATATATATATATATATATATATATAAGTGCATTTGTCAGTGTGGCGCTGTCGTGTTTTCTGGTGTTTGTATTTTCCATGGTGCCACTGAGATATTCACACAATTTATTTTCGGGCACGTGACACGAGATGAAAGGTGTGTGATAGCTTTATAGCAAAAAACACTCCATCATGGGCAGCAGTTGCACAACTTTATGCAATGGATAACGACACCTATGTATTAGATTTTGCCGTGACCTGGAACATAGGAAAAATAGGGCAAGAACGTTGTTCATGTAAGCCCTTATGTCTGAAATTTTTGTTTTAGTGTGAACTGGCATTCAAGAACTTTTCTGAAGGACTACACTTTTGCCGACTAAATCATTAATCAAGGCACTGAGAAGCCTGCTCGAACCCAATGTGTAATTTCCAGCAATTGCTTGTACTGAGCAAATGAATGTTATTGATAAGTTCTAGGGGAGTTTTATCACATTGCAGATCAGCATTTACTTGCACCGATAGTACTAGCCAGATGTAACAAGGATGGTGGATATGGCAGTAAAACTGCTGCAGGTGTAAACTTGTACCAATACGTTTTAGATGTGAAGCAGCTTATGGCGGGGGCTTTGTCCGTCCCTCCCGCGGCGTCCCACACCCCCACAGCGCATGCGCGTCCCCTCCCCCTGTATCTCCTCTCCTACGCTCCCCCTTTCTCTTCTCTATGAATCCTCTACTGTATGGAGCGGCGCCAGCGTGCCACACCCCCACAGCGCATGCGCGTCCCCTCCCCCTCTCTCCTCTCCTACGCTTCTGCCCCCCTTTCTCTCCTCTAGGAATCCAGGGCGGCGCGCACGACAGGTGGTGCGACAGCTGCATACTCCGCTGGGGGCGCCACGGTAGTTCCGCGGTATGAAAATGACGGAGCGCGCGTGCCTCATTCTCTCTCCTGTGCAGCGCCGCGATTAGCGCTCGGGCAGCTGCCGCGAAACCATCTCCCGCTCAAGCTAACCATCTCCCCACTGCTTCGCATCCACACATGGTTCCCTTTAGCAGGAGATGGAGTAATTCTTTTATGTTTGTCGGAAGAGTGTGCCTACTTTTAGCTTTGTTTTGCCAACGCACTCAAATTTATGTGTAGGGCCTTGTGCGACTTCAGACAGGTGAATGAGCTCGTCACTTGCCGGTAACCATGTCTCGGGTATTTCCAGGCTGTCTTCCTGTAGTTTCACTCGTGACAGTCATATATTAAGGCAATAATGTTTTCCTTTGTGTTGGCGACATGTCACTATGCTGCACTTTTTCATATGGCTGTGCTCATCTATGGGTAGTTGCATAACGGAATGTAAAGCGAACATGTTTTTCAGCGAAGCATTTTATGATTATGGTTAAGTCACACACAGAAAATATTCACAAGCCAGACAAATGGGCTTAGACTTAGATAACTGCAATGACGTTGGTAATTTATCAGTGTTGAAAGGTGGTACATCAGGCCTTGGATTTTCTTTTCAGCACAGCGTGCAAATATTGGCAACTTCAAATATTCTATTCGAATCGGTTAGTGTTCAATTCCATGCGAAATACACATTTACTATTCTAAATATTTGAATCCCCGAAAATGACTGCTCAGGGTTCTTTAGGTCAGCTCTGCCACGCTAGAGCCCTGTCGTGTGGCAAAGCACACATACTGTTACGGGGAAGCATATTTGGCATCCAGTGAAGCATATCAAAAGTAAGAAGGGGGAGGGGGAGCTGTCATGCTCGTCCTTATGACTACCCGACACTATCAGCTCAAGTAGCCACACTGTGCTGCCACTTCGTGCATCTGGACAACACCAGGCGTCTGGTTAAGTGTCCAAAAACACTGTTTCCAAACTACAAATTTGATCAAATAGTAAGTTTGGCCATGATCTTAGACCCTCATTGTAATGTAGTTGAGTACCACCAGTATGTTTCAATGGCAAACTGGAAATTTAAGAACAAGGCTTTAGAAGAGGCAAAGAAAATTGAACAAGAAACCCAGATGTGTCCTTAACAACGAAAGCTTCTGAAGAGGCTCCTGTCCACGTCAGCACTACAGAAAAACTGTTAAAGGGCCCCTCACCAGGCCACATAGCAAATTTTGGTTATAAGCGGGAAGTTGTTACGTGCCCCGAGGGAGCGTTCATCAAGATGATTTTTTCAAAATGGTTCATTAACAGCCGAGATAGAAATATTTCAGTGCGGCGAACCCTGGATTTCAGGAGGCGAGCGTCACCGCCAACACAGACGCTCTTTACACTTGCCACCGTGGAGCCTCCGTAAGCGAAATTCCTTCCCTGCGTTCTCCCATGCCGGAGCTGGAGGCACACGTGACGCATACGTCACGGACGCGCCTTCTTCATTTTCTCGCTTTGTTGCTCATCAACCAGCATGTCGAGTCTCAGAAGTCGTGCTGGATTGATACTGCGTGAGAAAAAGCCACCAGAATGGCTTCACAGAGAGTTCATGGACAAACGCTGGCTGCGTAAACTAATGCTCTCTCCTAGTCGATTTCCTGCGTCCAAGGGAGGAAGTGAGGGGGGTTGTCAGGTGGGCTCTTGCCCAACTATGGCAGAACACATTTGTTCGTGTGGATAAGTGCATATGCAGCCCACGTGCCCCATCTACGCACAGACAAACATGAACAGATCTCACTCGATGACCACGAAACCTCGCTGCCGTTATGGAAAGAGCCAGCAATGGGGAGCGAACACTTCGTGCTGCCTTTCGCTTCACCCCCTCCCTGAAACGAGGTGACAAAACCGCGAACGCTAGGCACACGGGAACATGATGTGCATCAAGTCACGACCCGTCTCGACTTTCTCTTAGCCTTCGCACCCACCGTGTATTACCTCCAAGATAGAAAGAGACTGTGGTTCTGTAGAAGAAGAGGCGCTATTTTCTGAAGGGCTGCAGAAAATAGCGCCTCTTCTACACAATCTCTATCTCGTAGGTAATATACGGTGGGTTCGAAGGCTAAGAGAAAGTCGAGACGGGTCGTGACTTGATGCACATAATGTTCCCGTGTGCCTAGCGTTCGAGGTTTTGTCACCTCGTTTCAGGGAGGGGGTGAAGCGAAAGGCAGCAAGAAGTGTTAGCTCCCCATGGCTGGATCTTTTCATCACGCCAGTATTTCGGCAGCAAGTTTTAGTGGACATCGAGTGAGATATGTTCATCTTTGCCTGTGCGTGAGTGATACCACGCTTCTTAATTTATTTATGCGAAAGCATAAATGTAACTACAGCATGCCTCTTAATTTGAATTAAGAGGCATGCCGTAGTGGGGGACTCCAGAAATTTGGACCACCTGGGGATCTTTAACGTGCACCTAAATCTAAGTACACGGGTGTTTTCGCATTTCGCCCCCATCGAAATGCGGCCGCCGTGCCCGGGATTCGATCCCGCTGCCTCGTGCTCAACAGCCCAACACCATAGCCACTGAGAAACCACGGCGGGTCCCTACCATTAGACAGACGATCGCATAGCTTGAAATAAAATTCGTTCTGCAACAAAATGATGCAAATGTTTACGGTCTGCGGCCTGCGTATACGCAAACACACCCACCGAACCAGCAGAAAGAACTTTAATGCATGTCAAAACATCAATCGAAAACATTTAACTAAAGATACCGCAATGCTTTCGCAATTCCACACGTGAGCAGTCTTAGGTCTTTCCTCAATTACTTAGTAAGTGAACGTTTATTGAAACTTTTAGGGCTGATAACACCGCTAACCTCACTTTATGTAGTTGTTTAATACTTTATAATCACTATCAATGCTTTCGCAATTCGACGAAACTGCGACATCGCTTATCTGCGATGCTTACGAACAAAATTGTTTTTGATCTCACGCTTGAATGCCAATAAGGTGTACCAGTGTCGACATGTTGGCAGCAGGCTCCCTGCAATTTCTTACTGCCAGCCACTTTGCCAGACGCACTGCTTGGGCTACTAGGCCAAACCAGCACCGCTTCGTCGGCAGCCAAAGTTGCAGTTGGTACCGGTTGACATGGCAGCACCTATGTTCAACAGAATGCGATGTTGGGCTAGTTGGTTCATGCTTGAAATGTGGTACGGACGCAACAAAACTAAGGAGAAAGAAGAAGGGACAGAAAGAGCGCCATTCTGTCCCTTCTTCTGTCCCTATGTTCAATGTTGGGCTAGTTGGTTCATGCTTGAAATGTGGTACTGGTGCAACAAAAATTAAGGAGGGACGTGGCTTTGAAAATCAACTTCCTGATTTCTTCATGGATTTTGATGAAAATTGGCACAAATGTTTAGAATGTCTCCCTGATACTTCCATAAAAGTTTCAGAGTGATACCTTGAGAACATTTTATTGAGCAGAATTTTTCTCTCTTGAACTTTCTGGAGGGCCTGGGGAGCTTAAAAAACATGATGGAAGGCTCGTTGAGTATTGACTGCATAGCGCAATGCGTGCTGAAGGTCGCGAGTCTTACTTTTTTTTTCACAACACAAATTTTTTAGATAGTCATTTTTCAAGTTACCTTCGCACCAAGCACACTTTCGGGGTGAACGAATAGCCATGCCATAAATTTATACAAAGTCAAGATAAAAATGCGAGACTGTCTCGACCTGCACTGTAGTCCAAGGAACGTGACAAAAAAAAAAACAGAATCAAAATAGGCTAAACGGTAACGAAGAAATAAGCTCCAGTAACTTAGCAGAAAGGCGAAAAAACTGTTTTGAGAAAACGGCTCTCAAAGTTGCACCTTCTCTTCAGTTCTCTAAAACACACCAAAGTTGTAATCTTTGATGTGTTTTGTGACGTGGGGCTTCTTGGACATGTGGCTTCTGGTCTGCTGAGACTTCGTTCTGCCTTTTTCATGTTTGTATGACATTCTTTACTACTGCTCTACAAAGAGCATGGTGCCTGGGTTTCAAACCAAGTGAGGTGCAGAACTATGTGGGCATAAATATACAGTAGTTCTAGCATTGTATCTGCAGACTGCCTCATTGATAGCAGCCTCTAGTGCAGTCAGTGAGGCATTGTTTTCTTTTCGTAGAATCAACCATGTTACTGAATGAAGGCTCTCAGCATCCTTCTGAATCATCTTCCATTGACAATGGATATGGAGGTTAGGAGGAGAGCCACTGATAGATAGGCAGCAATGCAGCTGCTAGATGCTTTCCAGCCTGTTCTTTTGTATCATGCCTCACTTCTGCAGCCAGGTGTCTGTGCCAGCCCAAGTGGCCTAGTGAACAGAGCTCATGATGAGGTTCTCTTTATGAAGGGGTGGTATGATAGGTATTGTTACGAGATATCGTGGCATTACGATAATAGAGTCGGCGCCCGATGTGCTAAGTCGCGGGTCCGAGGTGCCGATGTGCGAAATGCCTGGTCGCGGATCTGCGGAATAGACGCTCGACGAGCTTAGTCGCGCAGTCCGAGGTGCTGATGCGCGAAATGCCTGGTTGCGGGTCCAAACGCTCGGTAAGCTCAATCGCGCACTCCGAGGTGCCGACGCGCGAAATGCCTAGCCGCGGGTTCGCGGAATAGACGCTCGAGGTGTCGACACTCCATGAGCGATGTGGCGACACGCGAAATGCCTAGCCGCGGGTCCGAGGAGTCGACACTCAATGAGCGATGTGCCGACGCGCGAAATGCCTAGCCGCGGGCTCAAGGAGTCGACGCTCGCGGTGCCCACAAGCCTGATTGGACCCATATGGCTATGGGTCCAATACCAGTTTTGGTATTTCTGTATGTTCTAAGTCTGCAAATAAAGAATTGAATTGAATTGAAAAAATGTCTAGCCGCGGGTGCGAGGAGTCGACACTCGTTGAGCGATGTGCCGACGCGCGAAATGCATAGCCGCGGGCTCGAGGAGTCGACGCTCGATTTGCTTAGTCGTGCAGTCGGAGGCGCCACCGCACGAAATGCTTAGGCAAGGATCCGAGAAGTCCGCGCGCGATGTGCTTCGCACGAAATGCTTCGGCAAGGATCCGAGTAGTCCGCGCGCGATGTGCTTCATCGCCGAGTCGGAGACGCCTACGCGCGAAAGGCTTAGCCGCGTGTCCGAGCATTCCGTGCCCGAAGCTCGCTCGCGAAGTCCGCGTCACCGATGCTCGGAATGCTTAGCCGCGGGTCTGAGACGTCCACAAAAAGCGGGATCGGCCACGCTACTGCGATGTCCGCGTAGCGCCCGCTTGAACACTCGTCGAGATTACGGCAACTGTCCGGAGCTCGCGAGGAGACCGCAACAAGCGGAGCAGACGACGCCACCACGGAGCGAGCGCCGGACCAATGGCGAACCGCGCTGGAGTCACGTGGCGGGCGCTGCCAATCGGTGGCTCCGGCACGACCTTCAATCATTTGCTTTTTCTGTGCTCGTTTCTTTATGGAGGAAATGGCTGAAGCGGCAGATTTGAAGAAGGAGAAATGCGCTTTCCAACGAGACCAAGATGGCGGCGCTCGGCTGCGCCGTTCCGGAGATTTCGTGGCTTGAAAAACACCGTTCTATCGTGATTTCCGCGCAATTTTTCGCTACCTTGGCTGATACAACAATTTTTTTAGAGAACTTCTACTTGGTTTTCAGTTTTCGGAATTAGATAGAATAAGAGTTACAGAAACTGAAAATGTGATTTTCAAAAAATCGATTTTTTTAGCCATTTTTCGCGATGCGAAAGCCGCGTCCCCCCTTAAGAAAAAAAAAAGAGGGGCAAAAAGAGGGCCATTCTGTTTTTTCTGTCCCTATGTTCGATGTTGGGCTAGTTGGTTCATGCTTTAAATGTGGTACTGGTGCAACAAAACTAATGAAGAAAAAAAGGGCCGAAAGAGTGCCATTCTGTCCCTTCTTCTGTCCCTATGTTCGATGTTGGGTCATGCTTGAAATGTGATACTGGGGACACAAAACTAAGGAGAAAGAAGAAGGGACACCAAGAGGGCCATTCTGTTCCTTCTTCTTCTGCCCTATGTTCGATGTTGCACTAATTGGTTCATGCTTGAAAGGTGGTACTGGAGTAACAAAACTGAGAAGAAAAAAGAAGGCACAGAAAGAGTGCCATTCTGTCCCTTCTTCTTCCGTACCTCTGTTCGATGTTGGGCTAGTTGGTTCATGCTTGAAATGTGGTACTGGTGCAACAAAAATTATAAAAGATAAAAGAGGCGCAAAAAGAGGGCCATTCGGGTTCTTCTGTCCCTATGTTCGATGTTGGGCTAGTTGGTTCATCCTTGAAATGTGGTACTAGTTCAACAAATCTAATAAAGAAAAAAAGGGCAGAAAGAGTGCCATTTTGTCCCTTCTTCTGTCCCTATGTTCGATGTTGGTTCATGCTTGAAATGTGATACTGGGGACACAAAACTAAGGAGAAAGAAGAAGGGACACCAAGATCGCCATTCTGTTCCTTTTTCTTCTGTCCCTATGTTCGGTGTTGGACGAATTGGTTCATGCTTGAAAGGTGGTACTGGCGTAACAAAACTGAGGAGAAATAAAAAGGGACAGAAAGAGTGCCATTCTGTCCCTTCTTCTTCCGTACCTCTGTTCGATGTTGGGCTAGTTGGTTCATGCTTGAAATGTGGATCTGGTGCAACAAAACTAAGAAAGAAAAAAAGGCCGAAAGAGCGCCATTCTGTCCCTTCTTCCGACCCTATGTTCGATGTTGGGCTAGTTGGTTTATGCTTGAAATGTGATAATGGGGACACAAAACTAAGGAGAAAGAAGGGACAGAAAGAGCGCCATTCTGTTCCTTCTTTTTCTGTCCCTATGTTCGATGTTGGGCTAGTTGGTTCATGCTTGAAATGTGGTACTGGTGCAACAAAACTAATAAAGAAAAAAAAGGCAGAAAGAGTGCCATTCTGTCCCTTTTTCTGTCCCTATGTTCAATGTTGGGCTAGTTGGTTCACGCTTGAAATGTGGTACTGGCGTTACAAAAACTGAGGAGAAAGAAGAAGAGACAGAAAGAGTGCCATTCTGTCCCTTCTTCTTCCGTCCCTATGTTCGATGTTGGGCATGCTTGAAATGTGATAGTGGGAAAACAAAACTAAGGAGAAATAAGAAGGGACACAAAGAGCGCCATTCTGTTTCTTCTTCTTCTGTCCCTATGTTCGATGTTGGGCTTATTGGTTCATGCTTGAAAGAGTGCCATTCTGTCCCTTCTTCTGTCCCTATGTTCGATGTTGGGCTAGTTGGTTCATGCTTGAAATGTGATACTGGGGCAACAAAACTAAGGAGAAAGAAGAAGAGACACTGGCATTCTGTCCCTTCTTCTATCCCTATGTTCTATGTTGGGTAGTTGGTTCACGCTTTAAATGTGGTACTGGTGCAACAAAACTAAGAAAGAAAAAAAAGGGCAGAAAGAGTTCCATTCTGTCCCTTCTTCTGTCCCTATGTTCGATGTTGGTTCATGCTTGAAATGTGATACTGGGGACACAAAACTAAGGAGAAAGGAGAAGGGACACCAAGAGGGCCATTCTGTTCCTTCTTCTTCTGTCCCTATGTTCGATGTCGGACTAATTGGTTCATGCTTGAAAGGTGGTACTGGAGTAACAAAACTGAGAAGAAAGAAGAAGGCACAGAAAGAGTGCCATTCTGTCCCTTCTTCTTCCGTACCTCTGTTCGATGTTGGGCTAGTTGGTTCATGCTTGAAATGTGGTACTGGTGCAACAAAAATTATAAAAGATAAAAGAGGCGCAAAAAGAGGGCCATTCTGGTTCTTCTGTACCTATGTTCGATGTTGGGCTAGTTGGTTCATCCTTGAAATGTGGTACTGGTGCAACAAATCTAATAAAGAAAAAAAGGGCAGAGAGAGTGCCATTCTGTCCCTTCTTCTGTCCCTATGTTCGATGTTGGTTCATGCTTGAAATGTGATACTGGGGACACAAAACTAAGGTGAAAGAAGAAGGAACACCAAGAGCGCCATTCTGTTCCTTCTTCTTCTGTCCCTATGTTCGGTGTTGGACTAATTGGTTCATCCTTGAAAGGTGGTACTGGCGTAACAAAACTGAGGAGAAAGAAAAAGGGACAGAAAGAGTGCCATTCTGTCCCTTCTTCTTCCGTACCTCTGTTCGACGTTGGGCTAGTTGGTTCATGCTTGAAATGTGGATCTGGTGCAACAAAACTAAGAAAGAAAAAAAGGCCGAAAGAGCGCCATTCTGTCCCTTCTTCCATCCCTATGTTCGATGTTGGGCTAGTTGGTTTATGCTTGAAATGTGATAATGGGGACACAAAACTAAGGAGAAAGAAGGGACAGAAAGAGCGCCATTCTGTTCCTTCTTTTTCTGTCCCTATGTTCGATGTTGGGCTAGTTGGTTCATGCTTGAAATGTGGTACTGGTGCAACAAAACTAATAAAGAAAAAAAGGCAGAAAGAGTGCCATTCTGTCCCTTTTTCTGTCCCTATGTTCGATGTTGGGCTAGTTGGTTCACGTTTGAAATGTGGTACTGGCGTAACAAAAACTGAGGAGAAAGAAGAAGAGACAGAAAGAGTGCCATTCTGTCCCTTCTTCTTCCGTCCCTATGTTCGATGTTGGGCATGCTTGAAATGTGATACTGGGAAAACAAAACTAAGGAGAAAGAAGAAGGGACACAAAGAGTGCCATTCTGTCCCTTCTTCTATCCCTGTGTTCTATGTTGGGTAGTTGGTTCACGCTTTAAATGTGGTACTGGTGCAACAAAACTAAGAAAGAAAAAAAGGGCAGAAAGAGTGCCATTCTGTCCCTTCTTCTGTCCCTATGTTTGATGTTGGGCTAGTTGGTTCATGCTTGAAATGTGGTACTGGTGCAACAAAACTAAGAAAGAAAAAAAGGGCAGGAAGAGCGCCATTCTGTCCCTTCTTCTGTCCCTATGTTTGATGTTGGGCTAGTTGGTTCATGCTTAAAATCTGGTACTGGTGAAACAAAACTAAGAAAGAAAAATAAAGGACAGAAAGAGCACCATTCTGTTTCTTCTTCTGTCCCTATGTTCGATGTTGGGCTAGTTGGTTCGTGCTTGAAATGTGATACTGGGGACACAAAACTAAGGAGAAAGAAGAAGGCACACAAAGACCGCCGTTCTGTTCCTTCTTCTTCGGTCCCTATGTTCGATGTTGGGCTAGTTGGTTCATGCTTGAAATGTGATAGTGGGGCAACAAAACTAAGGAGAAAGAAGAAGGGACACAAAGAGTGCCATTCTGTCCCTTCTTCTATCCCTATGTTCGATGTTGGGTAGTTGGTTCACGCTTTCAATGTGGTACTCGTGCAACAAAACTAAGAAAGAAAAAAAGCGCAGAAAGAGCGCCATTCTGTCCCTTCTTCTGTCCCTATGTTTGATGTAGGGCTAATTGGTTCATGCTTGAAATGTGGTACTGGTGCAACAAAACTAAGAAAGAAAAAAAGGGCAGAAAGAGCGCCATTCTGTCCCTTCTTCTGTCCCTATGTTTGATGTTGGGCTAGTTGGTTCATGCTTGAAATGTGGTACTGGTGCAACAAAACTAAGAAAGAAAAAAAAGGGCAGAAAGAGCACCATTCTGTTACTTCTTGTCCCTATGTTCGATGTTGGTTCATGCTTGAAATTTGATACTGGGGAAACAAAACTAAGGAGAAAGAAGAAGGGACACCAAGAGCGCCATTTTGTTCCTTCTACTTATGTCCCTATGTTCGATGTTGGACTAATTGGTTCACGCTTGAAATATGGTACTGGAGACACAAAACTAAGGAGGAAGAAGAAGGGACGGAAAGAGTGCCATTATGTCCCTTCTTCGGTCCGCATGTTCGATGTTGGGCTAGTGGGTTCATGCTTGAAATGTGATACTGGAGACACAAAACTAACGAGGAAGAAGAAGGGACAGAAAGAGCGCCATTCTGTTCCATCTTCTTCTGTCCCTATGCTCGATGTTGGGCTAGTTGGTTCATGCTTGAAATGTGGTACTGGTGCAACAAAACTAAGAAAGGAAAAAAGGGCAGAAAGAGCGCCATTCTGTCCCTTCTTCTGTCCCTATGTTTGATGTTGGGCTAGATGGTTCATGCTTGAAATGTGGTACTGGTGCAACAAAACTAAGAAAGAAAAAAAGGGCAGAAAGAGCGCCATTCTGTCCCTTCTTCTGTCCCTATGTTTGATGTTGGGCTAGTTGGTTCATGCTTGAAATGTGGTACTGGTGCAACAAAAATTATGAAAGAAAAAAGAGGGGCAAAAAGAGGGCCATTCTGTTTCTTCTGTCCCTATGTTCGATGTTGGGCTAGTTGGTTCATCCTTTAAATGTGGTACTGGTGCAACAAAACTAATAAAGAAAAAAGGCAGAAAGAGTGCCATTCTGTCCCTTTTTCTGTCCCTATGTTCGATGTTGGGCCAATTGGTTCACGCTTGAAATGTGGTACTGGCGTAACAAAAACTGAGGAGAAAGAAGAAGAGACAGAAAGAATGCCATTCTGTCCCTTCTTCTTCCGTCCCTATGTTCGATGTTGGGCATGCTTGAAATGTGATACTGGTAAATCAGAACTAAGGAGAAAGAAGAAGGGACACAAAGAGCGCCATTCTGTTCCTTCTTCGGTCCCTATGTTCGATGTTGGGCTTGTTGGTTCATACTTGAAAGAATGCCATTCTGTCCCTTCTTATGTCCCTATGTTCGATGTTGGCCTAGTTGGTTCACGCTTGAAATGTGGTACTGGCGTAACAAAACTGAGGAGAAAGAAGAAGGGACAGAAAGAGTGCCAATCTGTCCCTTCTTCTTCCATCCCTATGTTCGATGTTGGGCTAGTTGGTTCCCGCTTGAAATGTGATACTGGTGCAAAAAAACTAAGAAAGAAAAAAAGGGCAGAAAGAGCACCATTCTGTTTCTTCTTCTGTCCCTATGTTCGATGTTGGGCTAGTTGGTTCATGCTTGAAATGTGATACTGGGGACACAAAACTAAGGAGAAAGAAGAAGGGACACAAAGAGTGCCATTCTGTCCCTTCTTCTATCCCTATGTTCGATGTTGGGTAGTTGGTTCATGCTTGAAATGTAGTACTGGTGCAACAAAAATTATGAAAGAAAAAATGGGGCAAAAAGAGGGCCATTCTGTTTCTTCTGTCCCTATGTTCGATGTTGGGCTAGTTGGTTGATCCTTGAAATGTAGTACTGGTGCAACAAAACTAATAAAGAAAAAAGGCAGAAGGAGTGCCATTCTGTCCATTTTTCTGTCCCTATGTTAGTTGGTTCACGCTTTAAATGTGGTACTGGCGTAACAAAAACTGAGGAGAAAGAAGAAGAGACAGAAAGAGTGCCATTCTGTCCCTTCTTCTTCCGTCCCTATGTTCGATGTTGGGCATGCTTGAAATGTGATACTGGAACAACAAAACTAAGGAGAAAGAAGAAGGGACATCAAGAGCGCCATTCTGTTCCTTTTTCTTCTGTCCCTATGTTCGGTGTTGGACGAATTGGTTCATGCTTGAAAGGTGGTACTGGCGTAACAAAACTGAGGAGAAATAAAAAGGGACAGAAAGAGTGCCATTCTGTCCCTTCTTCTTCCGTACCTCTGTTCGATGTTGGGCTAGTTGGTTCATGCTTGAAATGTGGAACTGGTGCAACAAAACTAAGAAAGAAAAAAAGGCCGAAAGAGCGCCATTCGGTCCCTTCTTCCGACCCTATGTTCGATGTTGGGTTTAGGCTTGAAATGTGATAATGGGGACACAAAACTAAGGAGAAAGAAGGGATAGAAAGAGCGCCATTCTGTTCCTTCTTTTTCTGTCCCTATGTTCGATGTTGGGCTAGTTGGTTCATGCTTGAAATGTGGTACTGGTGCAACAAAACTAATAAAGAAAAAAAAGGCAGAAAGAGTGCCATTCTGTCCCTTTTTCTGTCCCTATGTTCGATGTTGGGCTAGTTGGTTCACGCTTGAAATGTGGTACTGGCGTAACAAAAACTGAGGAGAAAGAAGAAGAGACAGAAAGAGTGCCATTCTGTCCCTTCTTCTTCCGTCCCTATGTTCGATGTTGGGCATGCTTGAAATGTGATAGTGGGAAAACAAAGCTAAGGAGAAATAAGAAGGGACACAAAGAGCGCCATTCTGTTCCTTCTTCTTCTGTCCCTATGTTCGATGTTGGGCTTCTTGGTTCATGCTTGAAAGAGTGCCATTCTGTCCCTTCTTCTGTCCCTATGTTCGATGTTGGGCTAGTTGGTTCATGCTTGAAATGTGATACTGGGGCAACAAAACTAAGGAGAAAGAAGAAGAGACACTGCCATTCTGTCCCTTCTTCTATCCCTATGTTCTATGTTGGGTAGTTGGTTCACGCTTTAAATGTGGTACTGGTGCAACAAAACTAATGAAGAAAAAAAGGGCCGAAAGAGTGCCATTCTGTCCCTTCTTCTGTCCCTATGTTCGATGTTGGGTCATGCTTGAAATGTGATACTGGGGACACAAAACTAAGGAGAAAGAAGAAGGGACACCAAGAGGGCCATTCTGTTCCTTCTTCTTCTGTCCCTATGTTCGATGTTGGACTAATTGGTTCATGCTTGAAAGGTGGTACTGGAGTAACAAAACTGAGAAGAAAAAAGAAGGCACAGAAAGAGTGCCATTCTGTCCCTTCTTCTTCCGTACCTCTGTTCGATGTTGGGCTAGTTGGTTCATGCTTGAAATGTGGTACTGGTGCAACAAAAATTATAAAAGATAAAAGAGGCGCAAAAAGAGGGCCATTCGGGTTCTTCTGTCCCTATGTTCGATGTTGGGCTAGTTGGTTCATCCTTGAAATGTGGTACTAGTGCAACAAATCTAATAAAGAAAAAAAGGGCAGAAAGAGTGCCATTTTGTCCCTTCTTCTGTCCCTATGTTCGATGTTGGTTCATGCTTGAAATGTGATACTGGGGACACAAAACTAAGGAGAAAGAAGAAGGGACACCAAGAGCGCCATTCTGTTCCTTCTTCTTCTGTCCCTATGTTCGGTGTTGGACGAATTGGTTCATGCTTGAAAGGTGGTACTGGCGTAACAAAACTGAGGAGAAATAAAAAGGGACAGAAAGAGTGCCATTCTGTCCCTTCTTCTTCCGTACCTCTGTTCGATGTTGGGCTAGTTGGTTCATGCTTGAAATGTGGATCTGGTGCAACAAAACTAAGAAAGAAAAAAAGGCCGAAAGAGCGCCATTCTGTCCCTTCTTCCGTCCCTATGTTCGATGTTGGGCTAGTTGGTTTATGCTTGAAATGTGATAATGGGGACACAAAACTAAGGAGAAAGAAGGGACAGAAAGAGCGCCATTCTGTTCCTTCTTTTTCTGTCCCTATGTTCGATGTTGGGCTAGTTGGTTCATGCTTGAAATGTGGTACTGGTGCAACAAAACTAATAAAGAAAAAAAAGGCAGAAAGAGTGCCATTCTGTCCCTTTTTCTGTCCCTATGTTCAATGTTGGGCTAGTTGGTTCACGCTTGAAATGTGGTACTGGCGTTACAAAAACTGAGGAGAAAGAAGAAGAGACAGAAAGAGTGCCATTCTGTCCCTTCTTCTTCCGTCCCTATGTTCGATGTTGGGCATGCTTGAAATGTGATACTGGGAAAACAAAACTAAGGAGAAAGAAGAAGGGACACAAAGAGTGCCATTCTGTCCCTTCTTCTATCCCTGTGTTCTATGTTGGGTAGTTGGTTCACGCTTTAAATGTGGTACTGGTGCAACAAAACTAAGAAAGAAAAAAAGCGCAGAAAGAGCGCCATTCTGTCCCTTCTTCTGTCCCTATGTTTGATGTAGGGCTAATTGGTTCATGCTTGAAATGTGGTACTGGTGCAACAAAACTAAGAAAGAAAAAAAGGGCAGAAAGAGCGCCATTCTGTCCCTTCTTCTGTCCCTATGTTTGATGTTGGGCTAGTTGGTTCATGCTTGAAATGTGGTACTGGTGCAACAAAACTAAGAAAGAAAAAAAAGGGCAGAAAGAGCACCATTCTGTTACTTCTTGTCCCTATGTTCGATGTTGGTTCATGCTTGAAATTTGATACTGGGGAAACAAAACTAAGGATAAAGAAGAAGGGACACCAAGAGCGCCATTCTGTTCCTTCTTCTTATGTCCCTATGTTCGATGTTGGACTAATTGGTTCACGCTTGAAATATGGTACTGGAGACACAAAACTAAGGAGGAAGAAGAAGGGACGGAAAGAGTGCCATTATGTCCCTTCTTCGGTCCGCATGTTCGATGTTGGGCTAGTGGGTTCATGCTTGAAATGTGATACTGGAGACACAAAACTAACGAGGAAGAAGAAGGGACAGAAAGAGCGCCATTCTGTTCCATCTTCTTCTGTCCCTATGCTCGATGTTGGGCTAGTAGGTTCATGCTTGAAATGTGGTACTGGTGCAACAAAACTAAGAAAGGAAAAAAGGGCAGAAAGAGCGCCATTCTGTCCCTTCTTCTGTCCCTAAGTTTGATGTTGGGCTAGATGGTTCATGCTTGAAATGTGGTACTGGTGCAACAAAACTAAGAAAGAAAGAAGGGGCAGAAAGAGCGCCATTCTGTCCCTTCTTCTGTCCCTGTGTTTGATGTTGGGCTAGTTGGTTCGTGCTTGAAATGTGGTACTGGTGCAACAAAAATTATGAAAGAAAAAAGAGGGGCAAAAAGAGGGCCATTCTGTTTCTTCTGTCCCTATGTTCGATGTTGGGCTAGTTGGTTCATCCTTTAAATGTGGTACTGGTGCAACAAAACTAATAAAGAAAAAAGGCAGAAAGAGTGCCATTCTGTCCCTTTTTCTGTCCCTATGTTAGTTGGTTCACGCTTGAAATGTGGTACTGGCGTAACAAAAACTGAGGAGAAAGAAGAAGAGACAGAAAGAGTGCCATTCTGTCCCTTCTTCTTCCGTCCCTATGTTCGATGTTGGGCATGCTTGAAATGTGATACTGGAACAACAAAACTAAGGAGAAAGAAGAAGGGACACCAAGAGCGCCATTCTGTTCCTTTTTCTTCTGTCCCTATGTTCGGTGTTGGACGAATTGGTTCATGCTTGAAAGGTGGTACTGGCGTAACAAAACTGAGGAGAAATAAAAAGGGACAGAAAGAGTGCCATTCTGTCCCTTCTTCTTCCGTACCTCTGTTCGATGTTGGGCTAGTTGGTTCATGCTTGAAATGTGGAACTGGTCCAACAAAACTAAGAAAGAAAAAAAGGCCGAAAGAGCGCCATTCTGTCCCTTCTTCCGACCCTATGTTCGATGTTGGGTTTAGGCTTGAAATGTGATAATGGGGACACAAAACTAAGGAGAAAGAAGGGATAGAAAGAGCGCCATTCTGTTCCTTCTTTTTCTGTCCCTATGTTCGATGTTGGGCTAGTTGGTTCATGCTTGAAATGTGGTACTGGTGCAACAAAACTAATAAAGAAAAAAAAGGCAGAAAGAGTGCCATTCTGTCCCTTTTTCTGTCCCTATGTTCGATGTTGGGCTAGTTGGTTCACGCTTGAAATGTGGTACTGGCGTAACAAAAACTGAGGAGAAAAAAGAAGAGACAGAAAGAGTGCCATTCTGTCCCTTCTTCTTCCGTCCCTATGTTCGATGTTGGGCATGCTTGAAATGTGATAGTGGGAAAACAAAGCTAAGGAGAAATAAGAAGGGACACAAAGAGCGCCATTCTGTTCCTTCTTCTTCTGTCCCTATGTTCGATGTTGGGCTTCTTGGTTCATGCTTGAAAGAGTGCCATTCTGTCCCTTCTTCTGTCCCTATGTTCGATGTTGGGCTAGTTGGTTCATGCTTGAAATGTGATACTGGGGCAACAAAACTAAGGAGAAAGAAGAAGAGACACTGCCATTCTGTCCCTTCTTCTATCCCTATGTTCTATGTTGGGTAGTTGGTTCACGCTTTAAATGTGGTACTGGTGCAACAAAACTAAGAAAGAAAAAAAGGGCAGAAAGAGTTCCATTCTGTCCCTTCTTCTGTCCCTATGTTCGATGTTGGTTCATGCTTGAAATGTGATACTGGGGACACAAAACTAAGGAGAAAGGAGAAGGGACACCAAGAGGGCCATTCTGTTCCTTCTTCTTCTGTCCCTATGTTCGATGTCGGACTAATTGGTTCATGCTTGAAAGGTGGTACTGGAGTAACAAAACTGAGAAGAAACAAGAAGGCACAGAAAGAGTGCCATTCTGTCCCTTCTTCTTCCGTACCTCTGTTCGATGTTGGGCTAGTTGGTTCATGCTTGAAATGTGGTACTGGTGCAACAAAAATTATAAAAGATAAAAGAGGCGCAAAAAGAGGGCCATTCTGGTTCTTCTGTCCCTATGTTCGATGTTGGGTAGTTGGTTCATCCTTGAAATGTGGTACTAGTGCAACAAATCTAATAAAGAAAAAAAGGGCAGAAAGAGTGCCATTCTGTCCCTTCTTCTGTCCCTATGTTCGATGTTGGTTCATGCTTGAAATGTGATACTGGGGACACAAAACTAAGGAGAAAGAAGAAGGAACACCAAGAGCGCCATTCTGTTCCTTCTTCTTCTGTCCCTATGTTCGGTGTTGGACGAATTGGTTCATCCTTGAAAGGTGGTACTGGCGTAACAAAACTGAGGAGAAAGAAAAAGGGACAGAAAGAGTGCCATTCTGTCCCTTCTTCTTCCGTACCTCTGTTCGACGTTGGGCTAGTTGGTTCATGCTTGAAATGTGGATCTGGTGCAAAAAAACTAAGAAAGAAAAAAAGGCCGAAAGAGCGCCATTCTGTCCCTTCTTCCATCCCTATGTTCGATGTTGGGCTAGTTGGTTTATGCTTGAAATGTGATAATGGGGACACAAAACTAAGGAGAAAGAAGGGACAGAAAGAGCGCCATTCTGTTTCTTCTTTTTCTGTCCCTATGTTCGATGTTGGGCTAGTTTGTTCATGCTTGAAATGTGGTACTGGTGCAACAAAACTAATAAAGAAAAAAAGGCAGAAAGAGTGCCATTCTGTCCCTTTTTCTGTCCCTATGTTCGATGTTGGGCTAGTTGGTTCACGCTTGAAATGTGGTACTGGCGTTACAAAAACTGAGGAGAAAGAAGAAGAGACAGAAAGAGTGCCATTCTGTCCCTTCTTCTTCCGTCCCTATGTTCGATGTTGGGCATGCTTGAAATGTGATAGTGGGAAAACAAAACTAAGGAGAAATAAGAAGGGACACAAAGAGCGCCATTCTGTTTCTTCTTCTTCTGTCCCTATGTTCGATGTTGGGCTTATTGGTTCATGCTTGAAAGAGTGCCATTCTGTCCCTTCTTCTGTCCCTATGTTCGATGTTGGGCTAGTTGGTTCATGCTTGAAATGTGATACTGGGGCAACAAAACTAAGGAGAAAGAAGAAGAGACACTGGCATTCTGTCCCTTCTTCTATCCCTATGTTCTATGTTGGGTAGTTGGTTCACGCTTTAAATGTGGTACTGGTGCAACAAAACTAAGAAAGAAAAAAAAGGGCAGAAAGAGTTCCATTCTGTCCCTTCTTCTGTCCCTATGTTCGATGTTGGTTCATGCTTGAAATGTGATACTGGGGACACAAAACTAAGGAGAAAGGAGAAGGGACACCAAGAGGGCCATTCTGTTCCTTCTTCTTCTGTCCCTATGTTCGATGTCGGACTAATTGGTTCATGCTTGAAAGGTGGTACTGGAGTAACAAAACTGAGAAGAAAGAAGAAGGCACAGAAAGAGTGCCATTCTGTCCCTTCTTCTTCCGTACCTCTGTTCGATGTTGGGCTAGTTGGTTCATGCTTGAAATGTGGAACTGGTGCAACAAAACTAAGAAAGAAAAAAAGGCCGAAAGAGCGCCATTTTGTCCCTTCTTCCGACCCTATGTTCGATGTTGGGCTAGTTGGTTTAGGCTTGAAATGTGATAATGGGGACACAAAACTAAGGAGAAAGAAGGGATAGAAAGAGCGCCATTCTGTTCCTTCTTTTTCTGTCCCTATGTTCGATGTTGGGCTAGTTGGTTCATGCTTGAAATGTGGTACTGGTGCAACAAAACTAATAAAGAAAAAAAAGGCAGAAAGAGTGCCATTCTGTCCCTTTTTCTGTCCCTATGTTCGATGTTGGGCTAGTTGGTTCACGCTTGAAATGTGGTACTGGCGTAACAAAAACTGAGGAGAAAGAAGAAGAGGCAGAAAGAGTGCCATTCTGTCCCTTCTTCTTCCGTCCCTATGTTCGATGTTGGGCATGCTTGAAATGTGATAGTGGGAAAACAAAGCTAAGGAGAAATAAGAAGGGACACAAAGAGCGCCATTCTGTTCCTTCTTCTTCTGTCCCTATGTTCGATGTTGGGCTTCTTGGTTCATGCTTGAAAGAGTGCCATTCTGTCCCTTCTTCTGTCCCTATGTTCGATGTTGGGCTAGTTGGTTCATGCTTGAAATGTGATACTGGGGCAACAAAACTAAGGAGAAAGAAGAAGAGACACTGCCATTCTGTCCCTTCTTCTATCCCTATATTCTATGTTGGGTAGTTGGTTCACGCTTTAAATGTGGTACTGGTGCAACAAAACTAAGAAAGAAAAAAGGGCAGAAAGAGTTCCATTCTGTCCCTTCTTCTGTCCCTATGTTCGATGTTGGTTCATGCTTGAAATGTGATACTGGGGACACAAAACTAAGGAGAAAGGAGAAGGGACACCAAGAGGGCCATTCTGTTCCTTCTTCTTCTGTCCCTATGTTCGATGTCGGACTAATTGGTTCATGCTTGAAAGGTGGTACTGGAGTAACAAAACTGAGAAGAAACAAGAAGGCACAGAAAGAGTGCCATTCTGTCCCTTCTTCTTCCGTACCTCTGTTCGATGTTGGGCTAGTTGGTTCATGCTTGAAATGTGGTACTGGTGCAACAAAAATTATAAAAGATAAAAGAGGCGCAAAAAGAGGGCCATTCTGGTTCTTCTGTCCCTATGTTCGATGTTGGGCTAGTTGGTTCATCCTTGAAATGTGGTACTAGTGCAACAAATCTAATAAAGAAAAAAAGGGCAGAAAGAGTGCCATTCTGTCCCTTCTTCTGTCCCTATGTTCGATGTTGGTTCATGCTTGAAATGTGATACTGGGGACACAAAACTAAGGAGAAAGAAGAAGGAACACCAAGAGCGCCATTCTGTTCCTTCTTCTTCTGTCCCTATGTTCGGTGTTGGACGAATTGGTTCATCCTTGAAAGGTGGTACTAGCGTAACAAAACTGAGGAGAAAGAAAAAGGGACAGAAAGAGTGCCATTCTGTCCCTTCTTCTTCCGTACCTCTGTTCGACGTTGGGCTAGTTGGTTCATGCTTGAAATGTGGATCTGGTGCAAAAAAACTAAGAAAGAAAAAAAGGCCGAAAGAGCGCCATTCTGTCCCTTCTTCCATCCCTATGTTCGATCTTGGGCTAGTTGGTTTATGCTTGAAATGTGATAATGGGGACACAAAACTAAGGAGAAAGAAGGGACAGAAAGAGCGCCATTCTGTTTCTTCTTTTTCTGTCCCTATGTTCGATGTTGGGCTAGTTGGTTCATGCTTGAAATGTGGTACTGGTGCAACAAAACTAATAAAGAAAAAAAGGCAGAAAGAGTGCCATTCTGTCCCTTTTTCTGTCCCTATGTTCGATGTTGGGCTAGTTGGTTCACGCTTGAAATGTGGTACTGGCGTTACAAAAACTGAGGAGAAAGAAGAAGAGACAGAAAGAGTGCCATTCTGTCCCTTCTTCTTCCGTCCCTATGTTCGATGTTGGGCATGCTTGAAATGTGATAGTGGGAAAACAAAACTAAGGAGAAATAAGAAGGGACACAAAGAGCGCCATTCTGTTTCTTCTTCTTCTGTCCCTATGTTCGATGTTGGGCTTATTGGTTCATGCTTGAAAGAGTGCCATTCTGTCCCTTCTTCTGTCCCTATGTTCGATGTTGGGCTAGTTGGTTCATGCTTGAAATGTGATACTGGGGCAACAAAACTAAGGAGAAAGAAGAAGAGACACTGGCATTCTGTCCCTTCTTCTATCCCTATGTTCTATGTTGGGTAGTTGGTTCACGCTTTAAATGTGGTACTGGTGCAACAAAACTAAGAAAGAAAAAAAAGGGCAGAAAGAGTTCCATTCTGTCCCTTCTTCTGTCCCTATGTTCGATGTTGGTTCATGCTTGAAATGTGATACTGGGGACACAAAACTAAGGAGAAAGGAGAAGGGACACCAAGAGGGCCATTCTGTTCCTTCTTCTTCTGTCCCTATGTTCGATGTCGGACTAATTGGTTCATGCTTGAAAGGTGGTACTGGAGTAACAAAACTGAGAAGAAAGAAGAAGGCACAGAAAGAGTGCCATTCTGTCCCTTCTTCTTCCGTACCTCTGTTCGATGTTGGGCTAGTTGGTTCATGCTTGAAATGTGGAACTGGTGCAACAAAACTAAGAAAGAAAAAAAGGCCGAAAGAGCGCCATTTTGTCCCTTCTTCCGACCCTATGTTCGATGTTGGGCTAGTTGGTTTAGGCTTGAAATGTGATAATGGGGACACAAAACTAAGGAGAAAGAAGGGATAGAAAGAGCGCCATTCTGTTCCTTCTTTTTCTGTCCCTATGTTCGATGTTGGGCTAGTTGGTTCATGCTTGAAATGTGGTACTGGTGCAACAAAACTAATAAAGAAAAAAAAGGCAGAAAGAGTGCCATTCTGTCCCTTTTTCTGTCCCTATGTTCGATGTTGGGCTAGTTGGTTCACGCTTGAAATGTGGTACTGGCGTAACAAAAACTGAGGAGAAAGAAGAAGAGGCAGAAAGAGTGCCATTCTGTCCCTTCTTCTTCCGTCCCTATGTTCGATGTTGGGCATGCTTGAAATGTGATAGTGGGAAAACAAAGCTAAGGAGAAATAAGAAGGGACACAAAGAGCGCCATTCTGTTCCTTCTTCTTCTGTCCCTATGTTCGATGTTGGGCTTCTTGGTTCATGCTTGAAAGAGTGCCATTCTGTCCCTTCTTCTGTCCCTATGTTCGATGTTGGGCTAGTTGGTTCATGCTTGAAATGTGATACTGGGGCAACAAAACTAAGGAGAAAGAAGAAGAGACACTGCCATTCTGTCCCTTCTTCTATCCCTATATTCTATGTTGGGTAGTTGGTTCACGCTTTAAATGTGGTACTGGTGCAACAAAACTAAGAAAGAAAAAAGGGCAGAAAGAGTTCCATTCTGTCCCTTCTTCTGTCCCTATGTTCGATGTTGGTTCATGCTTGAAATGTGATACTGGGGACACAAAACTAAGGAGAAAGGAGAAGGGACACCAAGAGGGCCATTCTGTTCCTTCTTCTTCTGTCCCTATGTTCGATGTCGGACTAATTGGTTCATGCTTGAAAGGTGGTACTGGAGTAACAAAACTGAGAAGAAACAAGAAGGCACAGAAAGAGTGCCATTCTGTCCCTTCTTCTTCCGTACCTCTGTTCGATGTTGGGCTAGTTGGTTCATGCTTGAAATGTGGTACTGGTGCAACAAAAATTATAAAAGATAAAAGAGGCGCAAAAAGAGGGCCATTCTGGTTCTTCTGTCCCTATGTTCGATGTTGGGCTAGTTGGTTCATCCTTGAAATGTGGTACTAGTGCAACAAATCTAATAAAGAAAAAAAGGGCAGAAAGAGTGCCATTCTGTCCCTTCTTCTGTCCCTATGTTCGATGTTGGTTCATGCTTGAAATGTGATACTGGGGACACAAAACTAAGGAGAAAGAAGAAGGAACACCAAGAGCTCCATTCTGTTCCTTCTTCTTCTGTCCCTATGTTCGGTGTTGGACGAATTGGTTCATCCTTGAAAGGTGGTACTAGCGTAACAAAACTGAGGAGAAAGAAAAAGGGACAGAAAGAGTGCCATTCTGTCCCTTCTTCTTCCGTACCTCTGTTCGACGTTGGGCTAGTTGGTTCATGCTTGAAATGTGGATCTGGTGCAAAAAAACTAAGAAAGAAAAAAAGGCCGAAAGAGCGCCATTCTGTCCCTTCTTCCATCCCTATGTTCGATGTTGGGCTAGTTGGTTTATGCTTGAAATGTGATAATGGGGACACAAAACTAAGGAGAAAGAAGGGACAGAAAGAGCGCCATTCTGTTTCTTCTTTTTCTGTCCCTATGTTCGATGTTGGGCTAGTTGGTTCATGCTTGAAATGTGGTACTGGTGCAACAAAACTAATAAAGAAAAAAAGGCAGAAAGAGTGCCATTCTGTCCCTTTTTCTGTCCCTATGTTCGATGTTGGGCTAGTTGGTTCACGCTTGAAATGTGGTACTGGCGTTACAAAAACTGAGGAGAAAGAAGAAGAGACAGAAAGAGTGCCATTCTGTCCCTTCTTCTTCCGTCCCTATGTTCGATGTTGGGCATGCTTGAAATGTGATAGTGGGAAAACAAAACTAAGGAGAAATAAGAAGGGACACAAAGAGCGCCATTCTGTTTCTTCTTCTTCTGTCCCTATGTTCGATGTTGGGCTTATTGGTTCATGCTTGAAAGAGTGCCATTCTGTCCCTTCTTCTGTCCCTATGTTCGATGTTGGGCTAGTTGGTTCATGCTTGAAATGTGATACTGGGGCAACAAAACTAAGGAGAAAGAAGAAGAGACACTGGCATTCTGTCCCTTCTTCTATCCCTATGTTCTATGTTGGGTAGTTGGTTCACGCTTTAAATGTGGTACTGGTGCAACAAAACTAAGAAAGAAAAAAAAAAGGGCAGAAAGAGTTCCATTCTGTCCCTTCTTCTGTCCCTATGTTCGATGTTGGTTCATGCTTGAAATGTGATACTGGGGACACAAAACTAAGGAGAAAGGAGAAGGGACACCAAGAGGGCCATTCTGTTCCTTCTTCTTCTGTCCCTATGTTCGATGTCGGACTAATTGGTTCATGCTTGAAAGGTGGTACTGGAGTAACAAAACTGAGAAGAAAGAAGAAGGCACAGAAAGAGTGCCATTCTGTCCCTTCTTCTTCCGTACCTCTGTTCGATGTTGGGCTAGTTGGTTCATGCTTGAAATGTGGAACTGGTGCAACAAAACTAAGAAAGAAAAAAAGGCCGAAAGAGCGTCATTTTGTCCCTTCTTCCGACCCTATGTTCGATGTTGGGCTAGTTGGTTTAGGCTTGAAATGTGATAATGGGGACACAAAACTAAGGAGAAAGAAGGGATAGAAAGAGCGCCATTCTGTTCCTTCTTTTTCTGTCCCTATGTTCGATGTTGGGCTAGTTGGTTCATGCTTGAAATGTGGTACTGGTGCAACAAAACTAATAAAGAAAAAAAAGGCAGAAAGAGTGCCATTCTGTCCCTTTTTCTGTCCCTATGTTCGATGTTGGGCTAGTTGGTTCACGCTTGAAATGTGGTACTGGCGTAACAAAAACTGAGGAGAAAGAAGAAGAGACAGAAAGAGTGCCATTCTGTCCCTTCTTCTTCCGTCCCTATGTTCGATGTTGGGCATGCTTGAAATGTGATAGTGGGAAAACAAAGCTAAGGAGAAATAAGAAGGGACACAAAGAGCGCCATTCTGTTCCTTCTTCTTCTGTCCCTATGTTCGATGTTGGGCTTCTTGGTTCATGCTTGAAAGAGTGCCATTCTGTCCCTTCTTCTGTCCCTATGTTCGATGTTGGGCTAGTTGGTTCATGCTTGAAATGTGATACTGGGGCAACAAAACTAAGGAGAAAGAAGAAGAGACACTGCCATTCTGTCCCTTCTTCTATCCCTATGTTCTATGTTGGGTAGTTGGTTCACGCTTTAAATGTGGTACTGGTGCAACAAAACTAAGAAAGAAAAAAAGGGCAGAAAGAGTTCCATCTGTCCCTTCTTCTGTCCCTATGTTCGATGTTGGTTCATGCTTGAAATGTGATACTGGGGACACAAAACTAAGGAGAAAGGAGAAGGGACACCAAGAGGGCCATTCTGTTCCTTCTTCTTCTGTCCCTATGTTCGATGTCGGACTAATTGGTTCATGCTTGAAAGGTGGTACTGGAGTAACAAAACTGAGAAGAAACAAGAAGGCACAGAAAGAGTGCCATTCTGTCCCTTCTTCTTCCGTACCTCTGTTCGATGTTGGGCTAGTTGGTTCATGCTTGAAATGTGGTACTGGTGCAACAAAAATTATAAAAGATAAAAGAGGCGCAAAAAGAGGGCCATTCTGGTTCTTCTGTCCCTATGTTCGATGTTGGGCTAGTTGGTTCATCCTTGAAATGTGGTACTGGTGCAACAAATCTAATAAAGAAAAAAAGGGCAGAAAGAGTGCCATTCTGTCCCTTCTTCTGTCCCTATGTTCGATGTTGGTTCATGCTTGAAATGTGATACTGGGGACACAAAACTAAGGAGAAAGAAGAAGGAACACCAAGAGCGCCATTCTGTTCCTTCTTCTTCTGTCCCTATGTTCGGTGTTGGACGAATTGGTTCATCCTTGAAAGGTGGTACTGGCGTAACAAAACTGAGGAGAAAGAAAAACTGACAGAAAGAGTGCCATTCTGTCCCTTCTTCTTCCGTACCTCTGTTCGACGTTGGGCTAGTTGGTTCATGCTTGAAATGTGGATCTGGTGCAACAAAACTAAGAAAGAAAAAAAGGCCGAAAGAGCGCCATTCTGTCCCTTCTTCCATCCCTATGTTCGATGATGGGCTAGTTGGTTTATGCTTGAAATGTGATAATGGGGACACAAAACTAAGGAGAAAGAAGGGACAGAAAGAGCGCCATTCTGTTTCTTCTTTTTCTGTCCCTATGTTCGATGTTGGGCTAGTTGGTTCATGCTTGAAATGTGGTACTGGTGCAACAAAACTAATAAAGAAAAAAAGGCAGAAAGAGTGCCATTCTGTCCCTTTTTCTGTCCCTATGTTCGATGTTGGGCTAGTTGGTTCACGCTTGAAATGTGGTACTGGCGTTACAAAAACTGAGGAGAAAGAAGAAGAGACAGAAAGAGTGCCATTCTGTCCCTTCTTCTTCCGTCCCTATGTTCGATGTTGGGCATGCTTGAAATGTGATAGTGGGAAAACAAAACTAAGGAGAAATAAGAAGGGACACAAAGAGCGCCATTCTGTTTCTTCTTCTTCTGTCCCTATGTTCGATGTTGGGCTTATTGGTTCATGCTTGAAAGAGTGCCATTCTGTCCCTTCTTCTGTCCCTATGTTCGATGTTGGGCTAGTTGGTTCATGCTTGAAATGTGATACTGGGGCAACAAAACTAAGGAGAAAGAAGAAGAGACACTGGCATTCTGTCCCTTCTTCTATCCCTATGTTCTATGTTGGGTAGTTGGTTCACGCTTTAAATGTGGTACTGGTGCAACAAATCTAATAAAGAAAAAAAGGGCAGAAAGAGTGCCATTCTGTCCCTTCTTCTGTCCCTATGTTCGATGTTGGTTCATGCTTGAAATGTGATACTGGGGACACAAAACTAAGGAGAAAGAAGAAGGAACACCAAGAGCGCCATTCTGTTCCTTCTTCTTCTGTCCCTATGTTCGGTGTTGGACGAATTGGTTCATCCTTGAAAGGTGGTACTGGCGTAACAAAACTGAGGAGAAAGAAAAAGGGACAGAAAGAGTGCCATTCTGTCCCTTCTTCTTCCGTACCTCTGTTCGACGTTGGGCTAGTTGGTTCATGCTTGATATGTGGATCTGGTGCAACAAAACTAAGAAAGAAAAAAAGGCCGAAAGAGCGCCATTCTGTCCCTTCTTCCGACCCTATGTTCGATGTTGGGCTAGTTGGTTTAGGCTTGAAATGTGATAATGGGGACACAAAACTAAGGAGAAAGAAGGGATAGAAAGAGCGCCATTCTGTTCCTTCTTTTTCTGTCCCTATGTTCGATGTTGGGCTAGTTGGTTCATGCTTGAAATGTGATACTGGGGCAACAAAACTAAGGAGAAAGAAGAAGAGACACTGCCATTCTGTCCCTTCTTCTATCCCTATGTTCTATGTTGGGTAGTTGGTTCATGCTTTAAATGTGGTACTGGTGCAACAAAACTAAGAAAGAAAAAAAGGGCAGAAAGAGTTCCATTCTGTCCCTTCTTCTGTCCCTATGTTCGATGTTGGTTCATGCTTGAAATGTGATACTGGGGACACAAAACTAAGGAGAAAGGAGAAGGGACACCAAGAGGGCCATTCTGTTCCTTCTTCTTCTGTCCCTATGTTCGATGTCGGACTAATTGGTTCATGCTTGAAAGGTGGTACTGGAGTAACAAAACTGAGAAGAAACAAGAAGGCACAGAAAGAGTGCCATTCTGTCCCTTCTTCTTCCGTACCTCTGTTCGATGTTGGGCTAGTTGGTTCATGCTTGAAATGTGGTACTGGTGCAACAAATCTAATAAAGAAAAAAAGGGCAGAAAGAGTGCCATTCTGTCCCTTCTTCTGTCCCTATGTTCGATGTTGGTTCATGCTTGAAATGTGATACTGGGGACACAAAACTAAGGAGAAAGAAGAAGGAACTCCAAGAGCGCCATTCTGTTCCTTCTTCTTCTGTCCCTATGTTCGGTGTTGGACGAATTGGTTCATCCTTGAAAGGTGGTACTGGCGTAACAAAACTGAGGAGAAAGAAAAAGGGACAGAAAGAGTGCCATTCTGTCCCTTCTTCTTCCGTACCTCTGTTCGACGTTGGGCTAGTTGGTTCATGCTTGATATGTGGATCTGGTGCAACAAAACTAAGAAAGAAAAAAAGGCCGAAAGAGCGCCATTCTGTCCCTTCTTCCATCCCTATGTTCGATGTTGGGCTAGTTGGTTTATGCTTGAAATGTGATAATGGGGATACAAAACTAAGGAGAAAGAAGGGACAGAAAGAGCGCCATTCTGTTTCTTCTTTTTCTGTCCCTATGTTCGATGTTGGGCTAGTTGGTTCATGCTTGAAATGTGGTACTGGTGCAACAAAACTAATAAAGAAAAAAAGGCAGAAAGAGTGCCATTCTGTCCCTTTTTCTGTCCCTATGTTCGATGTTGGGCTAGTTGGTTCACGCTTGAAATGTGGTACTGGCGTTACAAAAACTGAGGAGAAAGAAGAAGAGACAGAAAGAGTGCCATTCTGTCCCTTCTTCTTCCGTCCCTATGTTCGATGTTGGGCATGCTTGAAATGTGATAGTGGGAAAACAAAACTAAGGAGAAATAAGAAGGGACACAAAGAGCGCCATTCTGTTTCTTCTTCTGTCCCTATGTTCGATGTTGGGCTTATTGGTTCATGCTTGAAAGAGTGCCATTCTGTCCCTTCTTCTGTCCCTATGTTCGATGTTGGGCTAGTTGGTTCATGCTTGAAATGTGATACTGGGGCAACAAAACTAAGGAGAAAGAAGAAGAGACACTGGCATTCTGTCCCTTCTTCTATCCCTATGTTCTATGTTGGGTAGTTGGTTCACGCTTTAAATGTGGTACTGGTGCAACAAAACTAAGAAAGAAAAAAAAGGGCAGAAAGAGTTCCATTCTGTCCCTTCTTCTGTCCCTATGTTCGATGTTGGTTCATGCTTGAAATGTGATACTGGGGACACAAAACTAAGGAGAAAGGAGAAGGGACACCAAGAGGGCCATTCTGTTCCTTCTTCTTCTGTCCCTATGTTCGATGTCGGACTAATTGGTTCATGCTTGAAAGGTGGTACTGGAGTAACAAAACTGAGAAGAAAGAAGAAGGCACAGAAAGAGTGCCATTCTGTCCCTTCTTCTTCCGTACCTCTGTTCGATGTTGGGCTAGTTGGTTCATGCTTGAAATGTGGTACTGGTGCAACAAAAATTATAAAAGATAAAAGAGGCGCAAAAAGAGGGCCATTCTGGTTCTTCTGTCCCTATGTTCGATGTTGGGCTAGTTGGTTCATCCTTGAAGTGTGGTACTGGTGCAACAAATCTAATAAAGAAAAAAAGGGCAGAAAGAGTGCCATTCTGTCCCTTCTTCTGTCCCTATGTTCGATGTTGGTTCATGCTTGAAATGTGATACTGGGGACACAAAACTAAGGAGAAAGAAGAAGGAACACCAAGAGCGCCATTCTGTTCCTTCTTCTTCTGTCCCTATGTTCGGTGTTGGACGAATTGGTTCATCCTTGAAAGGTGGTACAGGCGTAACAAAACTGAGGAGAAAGAAAAAGGGACAGAAAGAGTGCCATTCTGTCCCTTCTTCTTCCGTACCTCTGTTCGACGTTGGGCTAGTTGGTTCATGCTTGAAATGTGGATCTGGTGCAACAAAACTAAGAAAGAAAAAAAAGGCTGAAAGAGCGCCATTCTGTCCCTTCTTCCATCCCTATGTTCGATGTTGGGCTAGTTGGTTTATGCTTGAAATGTGATAATGGGGACACAAAACTAAGGAGAAAGAAGGGACAGAAAGAGCGCCATTCTGTTCCTTCTTTTTCTGTCCCTATGTTCGATGTTGGGCTAGTTGGTTCATGCTTGAAATGTGGTACTGGTGCAACAAAACTAATAAAGAAAAAAAGGCAGAAAGAGTGCCATTCTGTCCCTTTTTCTGTCCCTATGTTCGATGTTGGGCTAGTTGGTTCACGTTTGAAATGTGGTACTGGCGTAACAAAAACTGAGGAGAAAGAAGAAGAGACAGAAAGAGTGCCATTCTGTCCCTTCTTCTTCCGTCCCTATGTTCGATGTTGGGCATGCTTGAAATGTGATACTGTGAAAACAAAACTAAGGAGAAAGAAGAAGGGACACAAAGAGTGCCATTCTGTCCCTTCTTCTATCCCTGTGTTCTATGTTGGGTAGTTGGTTCACGCTTTAAATGTGGTACTGGTGCAACAAAACTAAGAAAGAAAAAAAGGGCAGAAAGAGTGCCATTCTGTCCCTTCTTCTGTCCCTATGTTTGATGTTGGGCTAGTTGGTTCATGCTTGAAATGTGGTACTGGTGCAACAAAACTAAGAAAGAAAAAAAGGGCAGGAAGAGCGCCATTCTGTCCCTTCTTCTGTCCCTATGTTTGATGTTGGGCTAGTTGGTTCATGCTTGAAATGTGGTACTGGTGAAACAAAACTAAGAAAGAAAAAAAAGGACAGAAAGAGCACCATTCTGTTTCTTCTTCTGTCCCTATGTTCGATGTTGGGCTAGTTGGTTCGTGATTGAAATGTGATACTGGGGACACAAAACTAAGGAGAAAGAAGAAGGGACACAAAGACCGCCGTTCTGTTCCTTCTTCTTCGGTCCCTATGTTCGATGTTGGGCTAGTTGGTTCATGCTTGAAATGTGATAGTGGGGCAACAAAACTAAGGAGAAAGAAGAAGGGACACAAAGAGTGCCATTCTGTCCCTTCTTCTATCCCTATGTTTGATGTTGGGTAGTTGGTTCACGCTTTCAATGTGGTACTCGTGCAACAAAACTAAGAAAGAAAAAAAGCGCAGAAAGAGCGCCATTCTGTCCCTTCTTCTGTCCCTATGTTTGATGTAGGGCTAATTGGTTCATGCTTGAAATGTGGTACTGGTGCAACAAAACTAAGAAAGAAAAAAAGGGCAGAAAGAGCGCCATTCTGTCCCTTCTTCTGTCCCTATGTTTGATGTTGGGCTAGTTGGTTCATGCTTGAAATGTGGTACTGGTGCAACAAAACTAAGAAAGAAAAAAAAGGGCAGAAAGAGCACCATTCTGTTACTTCTTGTCCCTATGTTCGATGTTAGTTCATGCTTGAAATTTGATACTGGGGAAACAAAACTAAGGAGAAAGAAGAAGGGACACCAAGAGCGCCATTCTGTTCCTTCTACTTATGTCCCTATGTTCGATGTTGGACTAATTGGTTCACGCTTGAAATATGGTACTGGAGACACAAAACTAAGGAGGAAGAAGAAGGGACAGAAAGAGTGCCATTATGTCCCTTCTTCGGTCCGCATGTTCGATGTTGGGCTAGTGGGTTCATGCTTGAAATGTGATACTGGAGACAAAAAACTAACGAGGAAGAAGAAGGGACAGAAAGAGCGCCATTCTGTTCCATCTTCTTCTGTCCCTATGCTCGATGTTGGGCTAGTTGGTTCATGCTTGAAATGTGGTACTGGTGCAACAAAACTAAGAAAGGAAAAAAGGGCAGAAAGAGCGCCATTCTGTCCCTTCTTCTGTCCCTATGTTTGATGTTGGGCTAGATGGTTCATGCTTGAAATGTGGTACTGGTGCAACAAAACTAAGAAAGAAAGAAGGGGCAGAAAGAGCGCCATTCTGTCCCTTCTTCTGTCCGTGTGTTTGATGTTGGGCTAGTTGGTTCATGCTTGAAATGTGGTACTGGTGCAACAAAAATTATGAAAGAAAAAAGAGGGGCAAAAAGAGGGCCATTCTGTTTCTTCTGTCCCTATGTTCGATGTTGGGCTAGTTGGTTCATCCTTTAAATGTGGTACTGGTGCAACAAAACTAATAAAGAAAAAAGGCAGAAAGAGTGCCATTCTGTCCCTTTTTCTGTCCCTATGTTCGATGTTGGGCCAATTGGTTCACGCTTGAAATGTGGTACTGGCGTAACAAAAACTGAGGAGAAAGAAGAAGAGACAGAAAGAATGCCATTCTGTCCCTTCTTCTTCCGTCCCTATGTTCGATGTTGGGCATGCTTGAAATGTGATACTGGGAAATCAGAACTAAGGAGAAAGAAGAAGGGACACAAAGAGCGCCATTCTGTTCCTTCTTCGGTCCCTATGTTCGATGTTGGGCTTGTTGGTTCATGCTTGAAAGAATGCCATTCTGTCCCTTCTTATGTCCCTATGTTCGATGTTGGCCTAGTTGGTTCACGCTTGAAATGTGGTACTGGCGTAACAAAACTGAGGAGAAAGAAGAAGGGACAGAAAGAGTGCCAATCTGTCCCTTCTTCTTCCATCCCTATGTTCGATGTTGGGCTAGTTGGTTCCCGCTTGAAATGTGATACTGGTGCAAAAAACTAAGAAAGAAAAAAAGGGCAGAAAGAGCACCATTCTGTTTCTTCTTCTGTCCCTATGTTCGATGTTGGGCTAGTTGGTTCATGCTTGAAATGTGATACTGGCGACACAAAACTAAGGAGAAAGAAGAAGGGACACAAAGAGTGCCATTCTGTCCCTTCTTCTATCCCTATGTTCGATGTTGGGTAGTTGGTTCATGCTTGAAATGTAGTACTGGTGCAACAAAAATTATGAAAGAAAAAATGGGGCAAAAAGAGGGCCATGCTGTTTCTTCTGTCCCTATGTTCGATGTTGGGCTAGTTGGTTGATCCTTGAAATGTAGTACTGGTGCAACAAAACTAATAAAGAAAAAAGGCAGAAGGAGTGCCATTCTGTCCATTTTTCTGTCCCTATGTTAGTTTGTTCACGCTTTAAATGTGGTACTGGCGTAACAAAAACTGAGGAGAAAGAAGAAGAGACAGAAAGAGTGCCATTCTTTCCCTTCTTCTTCCGTCCCTATGTTCGATGTTGGGCATGCTTGAAATGTGATACTGGAACAACAAAACTAAGGAGAAAGAAGAAGGGACACCAAGAGCGCCATTCTGTTCCTTTTTCTTCTGTCCCTATGTTCGGTGTTGGACGAATTGGTTCATGCTTGAAAGGTGGTACTGGCGTAACAAAACTGAGGAGAAATAAAAAGGGACAGAAAGAGTGCCATTCTGTCCCTTCTTCTTCCGTACCTCTGTTCGATGTTGGGCTAGTTGGTTCATGCTTGAAATGTGGAACTGGTGCAACAAAACTAAGAAAGAAAAAAAGGCCGAAAGAGCGCCATTCTGTCCCTTCTTCCGACCCTATGTTCGATGTTGGGCTAGTTGGCTTATGCTTGAAATGTGATAATGGGGACACAAAACTAAGGAGAAAGAAGGGATAGAAAGAGCGCCATTCTGTTCCTTCTTTTTCTGTCCCTATGTTCGATGTTGGGCTAGTTGGTTCATGCTTGAAATGTGGTACTGGTGCAACAAAACTAATAAAGAAAAAAAGGCAGAAAGAGTGTCATTCTGTCCCTTTTTCTGAACCTATGTTCGATGTTGGGCTAGTTGGTTCACGCTTGAAATGTGGTACTGGCGTAACAAAAACTGAGGAGAAAGAAGAAGAGACAGAAAGAGTGCCATTCTGTCCCTTCTTCTTCCGTCCCTATGTTCGATGTTGGGCATGCTTGAAATGTGATAGTGGGAAAACAAAGCTAAGGAGAAATAAGAAGGGACACAAAGAGCGCCATTCTGTTCCTTCTTCTTCTGTCCCTATGTTCGATGTTGGGCTTCTTGGTTCATGCTTGAAAGAGTGCCATTCTGTCCCTTCTTCTGTCCCTATGTTCGATGTTGGGCTAGTTGGTTCATGCTTGAAATGTGATACTGGGGCAACAAAACTAAGGAGAAAGAAGAAGAGACACTGCCATTCTGTCCATTCTTCTATCCCTATGTTCTATGTTGGGTAGTTGGTTCACGCTTTAAATGTGGTACTGGTGCAACAAAACTAAGAAAGAAAAAAAGGGCAGAAAGAGTTCCATTCTGTCCCTTCTTCTGTCCCTATGTTCGATGTTGGTTCATGCTTGAAATGTGATACTGGGGACACAAAACTAAGGAGAAAGGAGAAGGGACACCAAGAGGGCCATTCTGTTCCTTCTTCTTCTGTCCCTATGTTCGATGTCGGACTAATTGGTTCATGCTTGAAAGGTGGTACTGGAGTAACAAAACTGAGAAGAAACAAGAAGGCACAGAAAGAGTGCCATTCTGTCCCTTCTTCTTCCGTACCTCTGTTCGATGTTGGGCTAGTTGGTTCATGCTTGAAATGTGGTACTGGTGCAACAAAAATTATAAAAGATAAAAGAGGCGCAAAAAGAGGGCCATTCTGGTTCTTCTGTCCCTATCTTCGATGTTGGGCTAGTTGGTTCATCCTTGAAATGTGGTACTGGTGCAACAAATCTAATAAAGAAAAAAAGGGCAGAAAGAGTGCCATTCTGTCCCTTCTTCTGTCCCTATGTTCGATGTTGGTTCATGCTTGAAATGTGATACTGGGGACACAAAACTAAGGAGAAAGAAGAAGGAACACCAAGAGCGCCATTCTGTTCCTTCTTCTTCTGTCCCTATGTTCGGTGTTGGACGAATTGGTTCATCCTTGAAAGGTGGTACTGGCGTAACAAAACTGAGGAGAAAGAAAAAGGGACAGAAAGAGTGCCATTCTGTCCCTTCTTCTTCCGTACCTCTGTTCGACGTTGGGCTAGTTGGTTCATGCTTGAAATGTGGATCTGGTGCAACAAAACTAAGAAAGAAAAAAAGGCCGAAAGAGCGCCATTCTGTCCCTTCTTCCATCCCTATGTTCGATGTTGGGCTAGTTGGTTTATGCTTGAAATGTGATAATGGGGACACAAAACTAAGGAGAAAGAAGGGACAGAAAGAGCGCCATTCTGTTTCTTCTTTTTCTGTCCCTATGTTCGATGTTGGGCTAGTTGGTTCATGCTTGAAATGTGGTACTGGTGCAACAAAACTAATAAAGAAAAAAAGGCAGAAAGAGTGCCATTCTGTCCCTTTTTCTGTCCCTATGTTCGATGTTGGGCTAGTTGGTTCACGTTTGAAATGTGGTACTGGCGTAACAAAAACTGAGGAGAAAGAAGAAGAGACAGAAAGAGTGCCATTCTGTCCCTTCTTCTTCCGTCCCTATGTTCGATGTTGGGCATGCTTGAAATGTGATACTGGGAAAACAAAACTAAGGAGAAAGAAGAAGGGACACAAAGAGTGCCATTCTGTCCCTTCTTCTATCCCTGTGTTCTATGTTGGGTAGTTGGTTCACGCTTTAAATGTGGTACTGGTGCAACAAAACTAAGAAAGAAAAAAAAGGGCAGAAAGAGTGCCATTCTGTCCCTTCTTCTGTCCCTATGTTTGATGTTGGGCTAGTTGGTTCATGCTTGAAATGTGGTACTGGTGCAACAAAACTAAGAAAGAAAAAAAGGGCAGGAAGAGCGTCATTCTGTCCCTTCTTCTGTCCCTATGTTTGATGTTGGTCTAGTTGGTTCATGCTTGAAATGTGGTACTGGTGAAACAAAACTAAGAAAGAAAAAAAAGGACAGAAAGAGCACCATTCTGTTTCTTCTTCTGTCCCTATGTTCGATGTTGGGCTAGTTGGTTCGTGCTTGAAATGTGATACTGGGGACACAAAACTAAGGAGAAAGAAGAAGGGACACAAAGACCGCCGTTCTGTTCCTTCTTCTTCGGTCCCATTGTTCGATGTTGGGCTAGTTGGTTCATGCTTGAAATGTGATAGTGGGGCAACAAAACTAAGGAGAAAGAAGAAGGGACACAAAGAGTGCCATTCTGTCCCTTCTTCTATCCCTATGTTCGATGTTGGGTAGTTGGTTCACGCTTTCAATGTGGTACTCGTGCAACAAAACTAAGAAAGAAAAAAAGCGCAGAAAGAGCGCCATTCTGTCCCTTCTTCTGTCCCTATGTTTGATGTAGGGCTAGTTGGTTCATGCTTGAAATGTGGTACTGGTGCAACAAAACTACAAAGAAAAAAAAGGGCAGAAAGAGCGCCATTCTGTCCCTTCTTCTGTGCCTATGTTTGATGTTGGGCTAGTTGGTTCATGCTTGAAATGTGGTACTGGTGCAACAAAACTAAGAAAGAAAAAAAGGGCAGAAAGAGCACCATTCTGTTACTTCTTGACCCTATGTTCGATGTTGGTTCATGCTTGAAATTTGATACTGGGGACACAAAACTAAGGAGAAAGAAGAAGGGACACCAAGAGCGCCATTCTGTTCCTTCTACTTATGTCCCTATGTTCGATGTTGGACTAATTGGTTCACGCTTGAAATATGGTACTGGAGACACAAAACTAAGGAGGAAGAAGAAGGGACAGAAAGAGTGCCATTATGTCCCTTCTTCGGTCCGCATGTTCGATGTTGGGCTAGTTGGTTCATGCTTGAAATGTGATACTGGAGACACAAAACTAACGAGGAAGAAGAAGGGACAGAAAGAGCGCCATTCTGTTCCATCTTCTTCTGTCCCTATGTTCGATGTTGGGCTAGTTGGTTCATGCTTGAAATGTGGTACTGGTGCAACAAAACTAAGAAAGGAAAAAAGGGCAGAAAGAGCGCCATTCTGTCCCTTCTTCTGTCCCTATGTTTGATGTTGGGCTAGATGGTTCATGCTTGAAATGTGGTACTGGTGCAACAAAACTAAGAAAGAAAGAAGGGGCAGAAAGAGCGCCGTTCTGTCTCTTCTTCTGTCCCTATGTTTGATGTTGGGCTAGTTGGTTCATGCTTGAAATGTGGTACTGGTGCAACAAAAATTATGAAAGAAAAAAGAGGGGCAAAAAGAGGGCCATTCTGTTTCTTCTGTCCCTATGTTCGATGTTGGGCTAGTTGGTTCATCCTTTAAATGTGGTACTGGTGCAACAAAACTAATAAAGAAAAAAGGCAGAAAGAGTGCCATTCTGTCCCTTTTTCTGTCCCTATGTTCGATGTTGGGCTAGTTGGTTCACGCTTGAAATGTGGTACTGGCGTAACAAAAACTGAGGAGAAAGAAGAAGAGACAGAAAGAATGCCATTCTGTCCCTTCTTCTTCCGTCCCTATGTTCGATGTTGGGCATGCTTGAAATGTGATACTGGGAAATCAGAACTAAGGAGAAAGAAGAAGGGACACAAAGAGCGCCATTCTGTTCCTTCTTCGGTCCCTATGTTCGATGTTGGGCTTGTTGGTTCATGCTTGAAAGAATGCCATTCTGTCCCTTCTTATGTCCCTATGTTCGATGTTGGCCTAGTTGGTTCACGCTTGAAATGTGGTACTGGAGTAAATAACTGAGGAGAAAGAAGAAGGGACAGAAAGAGTGCCAATCTGTTCCTTCTTCTTCCATCCCTATGTTCGATGTTGGGCTAGTTGGTTCCCGCTTGAAATGTGATACTGGTGCAAAAAAACTAAGAAAGAAAAAAAGGGCAGAAAGAGCACCATTCTGTTTCTTCTTCTGTCCCTATGTTCGATGTTGGGCTAGTTGGTTCATGCTTGAAATGTGATACTGGGGACACAAAACTAAGGAGAAAGAAGAACAGACAGAAAGAGTGCCATTCTGTCCCTTCTTCTTCCGTCCCTATGTTCGATGTTGGGCATGCTTGAAATGTGATACTGGAACAACAAAACTAAGGAGAAAGAAGAAGGGACACAAAGAGCGTCATTCTGTTCCTTCTTCTTCTGTCCCTATGTTCGATGTTGGGCTTGTTGGTTCATGCTTGAAAGAATGCCATTCTGTCCCTTCTTCTGTCCCTATGTTCGATGTTGGGCAAGTTGGTTCACGCTTGAAATGTGGTACTGGCGTAACAAAACTCAGGAGAAAGAAGAAGGGACAGAAAGAGTGCAATTCTGTCCCTTCTTCTTCCGTCCCTATGATCGATGTTGGGCTACTTTGTTCCCGCTTGAAATGTGAAACTGGTGCAAAAAAAATTAAGAAAGAAAAAAAGGGCAGAAAGAGCACCATTCTGTTTCTTCTTCTGTCCCTATGTTCGATGTTGGGCTAGTTCGTTCATGCTTTAAATGTGATACTGGGGACACAAAACTAAGAAGAAAGAAGAAGGCACACAAAGAGTGCCATTCTGTCCCTTCTTCTATCCCTGTGTTCGATGTTGGGCTAGCTGGTTCATGCTTGAAATGTAGTACTAGTGCAACAAAAATTATGAAAAAAAGAGCGGCAAAAAGAGGGCCATTCTGTTTCTTCTGTCCCTATGTTCGATATTGGGCTAGTTAATTCATCCTTGAAATGTGGTACTTGTGCAACAATACTAATAAAGAAAAAGGGCAGAAAGAGTGCCATTCTGTCCCTTTTTCTCTCCCTATGTTAGTTGGTTCACGCTTGAAATGTGGTACTGGCGTAACAAAAACTTAGGAGAAAGAAGAAGAGACAGAAAGAGTGCCATTCTGTCCCTTCTTCTTCCGTCCCTATGTTCGATGTTTGGCATGCTTGAAATGTGATACTGGGACAACAAAACAAAGGAGAAAGAAGAAGGGACACAAAGAGCGCCATTCTGTTCCTTCTTATTCTGTCCCTATGTTTGATGTTGGGCTTGTTGGTTCATGCTTGAAAGAATGCCATTCTGTCCCTTCTTCTGTCCCTATGTTCGATGTTGGGCTAGTTGGTTCACGCTTGAAATGTGGTACTGGCGTAACAAAACTAAGAAAGAAAAAAAGGGCAGAAAGAGCACCATTCTGTTTCTTCTTCTGTCTCTATGTTCGATGTTGGGCTAGTTGGTTCATGCTTGAAATGTGATACTGGGACAGCAAAACTAAGGAGAAAGAAGAAGGGACACAAAGAGTGCCATTCTGTCCCTTCTTCTATCCCTATGTACGATGTTGGGTAGTTTGTTCACGCTTTAGATGATATTTCGGAATTAGATAGAATAAGAGTTACAGAAACTGAAAATGTGATTTTCAAAAAATCGATTTTTTAGCCATTTTTCGCGATGCGAAAGCCGCGTCCCCCCTTAAGAAAGAAAAAAGAGGGGCAAAAAGAGGGCCATTCTGTTTTTTCTGTCCCTATGTTCGATGTTGGGCTAGTTGGTTCATGCTTTAAATGTGGTACTGGTGCAACAAAACTAATAAAGAAAAAAAGGGCCGAAAGAGTGCCATTCTGTCCCTTCTTCTGTCCCTTTGTTCGATGTTGGTTCATGCTTGAAATATGATACTGGGGACACAAAACTAAGGAGAAAGAAGAAGGGACACCAAGAGGGCCATTCTGTTCCTTCTTCTTCTGTCCCTATGTTCGATGTTGGACTAATTGGTGAAACATGCTTGAAAGGTGGTACTGGAGTAACAAAACTGAGAAGAAAGAAGAAGGCACAGAAAGAGTGCCATTCTGTCCCTTCTTCTTCCGTACCTCTGTTCGATGTTGGGCTAGTTGGTTCATGCTTGAAATGTGCTACTGGTGCAACAAAAATTATAAAAGATAAAAGAGGCGCAAAAAGAGGGCCATTCGGGTTCTTCTGTCCCTATGTTCGATGTTGGGCTAGTTGGTTCATCCTTGAAATGTGGTACTAGTGCAACAAATCTAATAAAGAAAAAAAGGGCAGAAAGAGTGCCATTTTGTCCCTTCTTCTGTCCCTATGTTCGATGTTGGTTCATGCTTGAAATGTGATACTGGGGACACAAAACTAAGGAGAAAGAAGAAGGGACACCAAGAGCGCCATTCTGTTCCTTTTTCTTCTGTCCCTATGTTCGATGTTGGGCTAGTTGGTTCATGCTTGAAATGTGGATCTGGTGCAACAAAACTAAGAAAGAAAAAAAGGCCGAAAGAGTGCCATTCTGTCCCTTCTTCCGACCCTATGTTCGATGTTGGGCTAGTTGGTTTATGCTTGAAATGTGATAATGGGGACACAAAACTAAGGAGAAAGAAGGGACAGAAAGAGCGCCATTCTGTTCCTTCTTTTTCTGTCCCTATGTTCGATGTTGGGCTAGTTGGTTCATGCTTGAAATGTGGTACTGGTGCAACAAAACTAATAAAGAAAAAAAGGCAGAAAGAGTGCCATTCTGTCCCTTTTTCTGTCCATATGTTCGATGTTGGGCTAGTTGGTTCACGTTTGAAATGTGGTACTGGCGTAACAAAAACTGAGGAGAAAGAAGAAGAGACAGAAAGAGTGCCATTCTGTCCCTTCTTCTTCCGTCCCTATGTTCGATGTTGGGCATGCTTGAAATGTGATACTGGGAAAACAAAACTAAGGAGAAAGAAGAAGGGACACAAAGAGTGCCATTCTGTCCCTTCTTCTATCCCTGTGTTCTATGTTGGGTAGTTGGTTCACGCTTTAAATGTGGTACTGGTGCAACAAAACTAAGAAAGAAAAAAAGGCAGAAAGAGTGCCATTCTGTCCCTTCTTCTGTCCCTATGTTTGATGTTGGGCTAGTTGGTTCATGCTTGAAATGTGGTACTGGTGCAACAAAACTAAGAAAGAAAAAAAGGGCAGGAAGAGCGCCATTCTGTCCCTTCTTCTGTCCCTATGTTTGATGTTGTGCTAGTTGGTTCATGCTTGAAATGTGGTACTGGTGAAACAAAACTAAGAAAGAAAAAAAAGGACAGAAAGAGCACCATTCTGTTTCTTCTTCTGTCCCTATGTTCGATGTTGGGCTAGTTGGTTCGTGCTTGAAATGTGATACTGGGGACACAAAACTAAGGAGAAAGAAGAAGGGACACAAAGACCGCCGTTCTGTTCCTTCTTCTTCGGTCCCTATGTTCGATGTTGGGGTAGTTGGTTCATGCTTGAAATGTGATAGTGGGGCAACAAAACTAAGGAGAAAGAAGAAGGGACACAAAGAGTGCCATTCTGTCCCTTCTTCTATCCCTATGTTCGATGTTGGGTAGTTGGTTCACGCTTTCAATGTGGTACTCGTGCAACAAAACTAAGAAAGAAAAAAAGCGCAGAAAGAGCGCCATTCTGTCCCTTCTTCTGTCCCTATGTTTGATGTTGGGCTAGTTGGTTCATGCTTGAAATGTGGTACTGGTGCAACAAAACTAAGAAAGAAAAAAAGGGCAGAAAGAGCGCCATTCTGTCCCTTCTTCTGTCCCTATGTTTGATGTTGGGCTAGTTGGTTCATCCTTTAAATGTGGTACTGGTGCAACAAAACTAATAAAGAAAAAAAGGCAGAAAGAGTGCCATTCTGTCCCTTTTTCTGTCCCTATGTTCGATGTTGGGCTAGTTGGTTCACGCTTGAAATGTGGTACTGGCGTAACAAAACTGAGGAGAAAGAAGAAGGGACAGAAAGAGTGCCATTCTGTCCCTTCTTCTTCCGTCCCTATGTTCGATGTTGGGCTAGTTGGTTCCCGCTTGAAATGTGATACTGGTGCAAAAAAACTAAGAAAGAAAAAAAGGGCAGAAAGAGCACCATTCTGTTTCTTCTTCTGTCCCTATGTTCGATGTTGGGCTAGTTGGTTCATGCTTGAAATGTGATACTGGGGACACAAAACTAAGGAGAAAGAAGAAGGGACACAAAGAGTGCCATTCTGTCCCTTGTTCTATCCCTATGTTCGATGTTGGGTAGTTGGTTCATGCTTGAAATGTAGTACTGGTGCAACAAAAATTATGAAAGAAAAAATGCTGCAAAAAGAGGGCCATTCTGTTTCTTCTGTCCCTATGTTCGATGTTGGGCTAGTTGGTTGATCCTTGAAATGTAGTACTGGTACAACAAAATTAATAAAGAAAAAAGGCAGAAGGAGTGCCATTCTGTCGCCTTTTCTGTCCCTATGTTAGTTGGTTCACGCTTGAAATGTGGTACTGGCGTAACAAAAACTGAGGAGAAAGAAGAAGGGACAGAAAGAGTGCCATTCTGTCCCTTCTTCTTCCGTCCCTATGTTCGATGTTGGGCATGCTTGAAATGTGATACTGGAACAACAAAACTAAGGAGAAAGAAGAAGGGACACAAAGAGCGTCATTCTGTTCCTTCTTCTTCTGTCCCTATGTTCGATGTTGGGCTTGTTGGTTCATGCTTGAAAGAATGCCATTCTCTCCCTTCTTCTGTCCCTATGTTCGATGTTGGGCTAGTTGGTTCACGCTTGAAATGTGGTACTGGCGTAACAAAACTCAGGAGAAAGAAGAAGGGACAAAAAAAGTGCAATTCTGTCCCTTCTTCTTCCGTCCCTATGTTCGATGTTGGGCTAGTTGGTTCCCGCTTGAAATGTGAAACTGGTGCAAAAAAACTAAGAAAGAAAAAAAGGGCAGAAAGAGCACCATTCTGTTTCTTCTTCTGTCCCTATGTTCGATGTTGGGCTAGTTCGTTCATGCTTTAAATGTGGTACTGGTGCAACAAAACTAATAAAGAAAAAAAGGCAGAAAGAGTGCCATTCTGTCCCTTTTTCTGTCCCTATGTTCGATGTTAGGCTAGTTGGTTCACGCTTGAAATGTGGTACTGGCGTAACAAAACTGAGGAGAAAGAAGAAGGGACAGAAAGAGTGCCATTCTGTCCCTTCTTCTTCCGTCCCTATGTTCGATGTTGGGCTAGTTGGTTCCCGCTTGAAATGTGATACTGGTGCAAAAAAACTAAGAAAGAAAAAAAGGGCAGAAAGAGCACCATTCTGTTTCTTCTTCTGTCCCTATGTTCGATGTTGGTTCATGCTTGAAATGTGGTACTGGTGCAACAAAACTAAGAAAGAAAAAAAGGGCAGAAAGAGCGCCATTCTGTCCCTTCTTCTGTCCCTATGTTTGATGTTGGGCTAGTTGGTTCATGCTTGAAATGTGGTACTGGTGCAACAAAACTAAGAAAGAAAAAAAAGGGCAGAAAGAGCACCATTCTGTTACTTCTTGTCCCTATGTTCGATGTTGGTTCATGCTTGAAATTTGATACTGGGGAAACAAAACTAAGGAGAAAGAAGAAGGGACACCAAGAGCGCCATTCTGTTCCTTCTACTTATGTCCCTATGTTCGATGTTGGACTAATTGGTTCACGCTTGAAATGTGGTACTGGCGTAACAAAAACTGAGGAGAAAGAAGAAGAGACAGAAAGAATGCCATTCTGTCCCTTCTTCTTCCGTCCCTATGTTCGATGTTGGGCATGCTTGAAATGTGATACTGGGAAATCAGAACTAAGGAGAAAGAAGAAGGGACACAAAGAGCGCCATTCTGTTCCTTCTTCGGTCCCTATGTTCGATGTTGGGCTTGTTGGTTCATGCTTGAAAGAATGCCATTCTGTCCCTTCTTATGTCCCTATGTTCGACGTTGGCCTAGTTGGTTCACGCTTGAAATGTGGTACTGGCGTAACAAAACTGAGGAGAAAGAAGAAGGGACAGAAAGAGTGCCAATCTGTCCCTTCTTCTTCCATCCCTATGTTCGATGTTGGGCTAGTTGGTTCCCGCTTGAAATGTGATACTGGTGCAAAAAAACTAAGAAAGAAAAAAAGGGCAGAAAGAGCACCATTCTGTTTCTTCTTCTGTCCCTATGTTCGATGTTGGGCTAGTTGGTTCATGCTTGAAATGTGATACTGGCGACACAAAACTAAGGAGAAAGAAGAAGGGACACAAAGAGTGCCATTCTGTCCCTTCTTCTATCCCTATGTTCGATGTTGGATAGTTGGTTCATGCTTGAAATGTAGTACTGGTGCAACAAAAATTATGAAATAAAAAATTGGGCAAAAAGAGGGCCATTCTGTTTCTTCTGTCCCTATGTTCGATGTTGGGCTAGTTGGTTGATCCTTGAAATGTAGTACTGGTGCAACAAAACTAATAAAGAAAAAAGGCAGAAGGAGTGCCATTCTGTCCATTTTTCTGTCCCTATGTTAGTTGGTTCACGCTTTAAATGTGGTGCTGGCGTAACAAAAACTGAGGAGAAAGAAGAAGAGACAGAAAGAGTGCCATTCTGTCCCTTCTTCTTCCGTCCCTATGTTCGATGTTGGGCATGCTTGAAATGTGATACTGGAACAACAAAACTAAGGAGAAAGAAGAAGGGACACCAAGAGCGCCATTCTGTTCCTTTTTCTTCTGTCCCTATGTTCGGTGTTGGACGAATTGGTTCATGCTTGAAAGGTGGTACTGGCGTAACAAAACTGAGGAGAAATAAAAAGGGACAGAAAGAGTGCCATTCTGTTCCTTTTTCTTCTGTCCCTATGTTCGATGTTGGGCTAGTTGGTTCATGCTTGAAATGTGGATCTGGTGCAACAAAACTAAGAAAGAAAAAAAGGCCGAAAGAGTGCCATTCTGTCCCTTCTTCCGACCCTATGTTCGATGTTGGGCTAGTTGGTTTATGCTTGAAATGTGATAATGGGGACACAAAACTAAGGAGAAAGAAGGGACAGAAAGAGCGCCATTCTGTTCCTTCTTTTTCTGTCCCTATGTTCGATGTTGGGCTAGTTGGTTCATGCTTGAAATGTGGTACTGGTGCAACAAAACTAATAAAGAAAAAAAGGCAGAAAGAGTGCCATTCTGTCCCTTTTTCTGTCCATATGTTCGATGTTGGGCTAGTTGGTTCACGTTTGAAATGTGGTACTGGCGTAACAAAAACTGAGGAGAAAGAAGAAGAGACAGAAAGAGTGCCATTCTGTCCCTTCTTCTTCCGTCCCTATGTTCGATGTTGGGCATGCTTGAAATGTGATACTGGGAAAACAAAACTAAGGAGAAAGAAGAAGGGACACAAAGAGTGCCATTCTGTCCCTTCTTCTATCCCTGTGTTCTATGTTGGGTAGTTGGTTCACGCTTTAAATGTGGTACTGGTGCAACAAAACTAAGAAAGAAAAAAAGGCAGAAAGAGTGCCATTCTGTCCCTTCTTCTGTCCCTATGTTTGATGTTGGGCTAGTTGGTTCATGCTTGAAATGTGGTACTGGTGCAACAAAACTAAGAAAGAAAAAAAGGGCAGGAAGAGCGCCATTCTGTCCCTTCTTCTGTCCCTATGTTTGATGTTGTGCTAGTTGGTTCATGCTTGAAATGTGGTACTGGTGAAACAAAACTAAGAAAGAAAAAAAAGGACAGAAAGAGCACCATTCTGTTTCTTCTTCTGTCCCTATGTTCGATGTTGGGCTAGTTGGTTCGTGCTTGAAATGTGATACTGGGGACACAAAACTAAGGAGAAAGAAGAAGGGACACAAAGACCGCCGTTCTGTTCCTTCTTCTTCGGTCCCTATGTTCGATGTTGGGGTAGTTGGTTCATGCTTGAAATGTGATAGTGGGGCAACAAAACTAAGGAGAAAGAAGAAGGGACACAAAGAGTGCCATTCTGTCCCTTCTTCTATCCCTATGTTCGATGTTGGGTAGTTGGTTCACGCTTTCAATGTGGTACTCGTGCAACAAAACTAAGAAAGAAAAAAAGCGCAGAAAGAGCGCCATTCTGTCCCTTCTTCTGTCCCTATGTTTGATGTAGGGCTAGTTGGTTCATGCTTGAAATGTGGTACTGGTGCAACAAAACTAAGAAAGAAAAAAAGGGCAGAAAGAGCGCCATTCTGTCCCTTCTTCGGTCCCTATGTTTGATGTTGGGCTAGTTGGTTCATCCTTTAAATGTGGTACTGGTGCAACAAAACTAATAAAGAAAAAAAGGCAGAAAGAGTGCCATTCTGTCCCTTTTTCTGTCCCTATGTTCGATGTTGGGCTAGTTGGTTCACGCTTGAAATGTGGTACTGGCGTAACAAAACTGAGGAGAAAGAAGAAGGGACAGAAAGAGTGCCATTCTGTCCCTTCTTCTTCCATCCCTATGTTCGATGTTGGGCTAGTTGGTTCCCGCTTGAAATGTGATACTGGTGCAAAAAAACTAAGAAAGAAAAAAAGGGCAGAAAGAGCACCATTCTGTTTCTTCTTCTGTCCCTATGTTCGATGTTGGGCTAGTTGGTTCATGCTTGAAATGTGATACTGGGGACACAAAACTAAGGAGAAAGAAGAAGGGACACAAAGAGTGCCATTCTGTCCCTTCTTCTATCCCTATGTTCGATGTTGGGCTAGTTGGTTCATGCTTGAAATGTAGTACTGGTGCAACAAAAATTATGAAAGAAAAATGCTGCAAAAGAGGGCCATTCTGTTTCTTCTGTCCCTATGTTCGATGTTGGGCTAGTTGGTTGATCCTTGAAATGTAGTACTGGTACAACAAAATTAATAAAGAAAAAAGGCAGAAGGAGTGCCATTCTGTCGCCTTTTCTGTCCCTATGTTAGTTGGTTCACGCTTGAAATGTGGTACTGGCGTAACAAAAACTGAGGAGAAAGAAGAAGGGACAGAAAGAGTGCCATTCTGTCCCTTCTTCTTCCGTCCCTATGTTCGATGTTGGGCATGCTTGAAATGTGATACTGGGACAACAAAACTAAGGAGAAAGAAGAAGGGACACAAAGAGCGCCATTCTGTTCCTTCTTCTTCTGTCCCTATGTTCGATGTTGTGCTTGTTGGTTCATGCTTGAAAGAATGCCATTCTGTCCCTTCTTCTGTCCCTATGTTCGATGTTGGGCTAGTTGGTTCACGCTTGAAATGTGGTACTGGCGTAACAAAAACTGAGGAGAAAGAAGAAGAGACAGAAAGAATGTCATTCTGTCCCTTCTTCTTCCGTCCCTATGTTCGATGTTGGGCTAGTTGGTTCCCGCTTGAAATGTGATACTGGTGCAAAAAAACTAAGAAAGAAAAAAAGGGCAGAAAGAGCACCATTCTGTTTCTTCTTCTGTCCCTATGTTCGATGTTGGGCTAGTTCGTTCATGCTTTAAATGTGGTACTGGTGCAACAAAACTAATAAAGAAAACAAGGCAGAAAGAGTGCCATTATGTCCCTTTTTCTGTCCCTATGTTCGATTTGGGCTAGTTGGTTCACGCTTGAAAGGTGGTACTGGCGTAACAAAAACTGAGCAGAAAGAAGAAGGGACAGAAAGAGTGCCATTCTGTCCCTCTTCTTCCATCCCTATGTTCGATGTTGGGTAGTTGGTTCTCGCTTGAAATATGATACTGGTGCAACAAAACTAAGAAAGAAAAAAAGGGCAGAAAGAGCACCATTCTGTTACTTCTTCTGTCCCTATGTTCGATGTTGGTTCATGCTTGAAATGTGATACTGGTGCAACAAAACTAAGAAAGAAAAAAAGGGCAGAAAGAGCGCCATTCTGTCCCTTCTTCTGTCCCTATGTTTGATGTTGGGCTAGTTGGTTCATGCTTGAAATGTGGTACTGGTGCAACAAAACTAAGAAAGAAAAAAAGGCAGAAAGAGCACCATTCTGTTACTTCTTGTCCCTATGTTCGATGTTGGTTTCATGCTTGAAATTTGATACTGGGGAACAAAACTAAGGAGAAAGAAGAAGGGACACCAAGAGCGCCATTCTGTTCCTTCTACTTATGTCCCTATGTTCGATGTTGGACTAATTGGTTCACGCTTGAAATGTGGTACTGGCGTAACAAAAACTGAGGAGAAAGAAGAAGAGACAGAAAGAATGCCATTCTGTCCCTTCTTCTTCCGTCCTATGTTCGATGTGGGCATGCTTGAAATGTGAACTGGGAAATCAGAACTAAGGAAAGAAGAAGGGACACAAAAGCGCCATTCTGTTCCTTCTTCGGTCCCTATGTTCGATGTTGGGCTTGTTGGTTCATGCTTGAAAGAATGCCATTTGTCTGTCCTTCTTATGTCCCTATGTTCGACGTTTGGCCTAGTTGTTCACGCTTGAAATGTGGTACTGGCGTAACAAAACTGAGGAGAAAGAAGAAGGGACAGAAGAGTGCCAATCTGTCCCTTCTTCTTCCATCCCTATGTTTTCGATGTTGGGCTAGTTGGTTCCCGCTTGAAATGTTATACTGGTTGCAAAAAACTAAGAAAGAAAAAAGGGCAGAAAGAGCACCATTCTGTTTCTTCTTCTGTCCCTATGTTCGATGTTGGGCTAGTTTGGTTCATGCTTGAAATGTGATACTGGCGACACAACACTAAGGAGAAAGAAGAAGGGACACAAGAGTGCCATTCTGTCCCTTCTTCTATCCCTATGTTCGATGTTTGGATATGGTTTCATGCTTGAAATGTAGTACTGGTGCAACAAAAATTCGAAATAAAATTGGCAAAAAGAGGGCCATTCTGTTTCTTCTCGTCCCTATGTTCGATGTTGGGCTATTGGTTGTCCTTGAATGTAGTACTGTGCAACCAAACTAATAAAGAAAAAGGCAGAAGGAGCGCATTCTGTCCATTTTCTGTCCCTATGTTAGTGG